>NC_137674.1:84571486-84586486 GCF_963989245.1 Nansenia antarctica
GTTCTTAATAATCAATAACTCCAAGTCAGCGTTGCTTGAAATTCAATAGCCCGTTTTATTTTATTACTTCTCAGCTACGATACAGATATGATCACTTCAGATTCTTAATCACCACTGTGGTTTATAATTATCATCTTGATTATGAATGGTGAAGAAATACTCGATCCAGATCCGATGTTAAATGAACAGTCTCTTAATAACATACATCCAATAATGGTCCAACTCTGTCCAAATTCTGTTTTCTGACCTAAAAACATGATCTTTTATACCCCAAATGACACTTCATATATCTCTGATCTGATTGGTCTAACTGGCATTTCTATCAGCCCAAATGGTAAACAGACTGAGTTATATAGCGCCTTTATCCAAAGCGCTTTACAACGGCCTCTCATTCACCCATCCACACACACATTCACACACTAATGGCAGCTAGCTACCATGAAAGGCGCTGGCCCGCTCACTTGCCCAAGGACACCTCGACATGTGGCCAGCTGGGGATCGAACCACCGATTTGCCAACCTTGCTATCATTAGACGTCAGCTCTACCTCCTGCGCCACAGCCGCCCCATGATAAATTATACATAAGTTCAAGTCTTATATAAATCACTAGGGGGTCTTTGCATAGTTCCTTAATCTAATCAACATGTTCTGTTCTCATCATGGTTAACGAACTCAACGAACTTGATGAACTTATTCATATCATAGTGATTTCACAATAGGGTGAAATCAACAGGCCCTGAATCTCTCCTCTCTGTCTATGGCTCGGTTCGAAAGGTTCCCTAGGCCTCAAATGGAATATACTGTACATATGATAGTTATGTTTAAAATATAAAACCACACCACTAACCGCCTTTTACTAAAACAGCACTTTTCCCAAACTGTCTCAACCAATCACCATAGAGAGCATCAAAACAATTACTCTTATTGGTTTAACAACTTGACACTTTTAAACAGAGGTATAACTCTTAGGGCCAGTTTCACAGACAAGGCTTAAGCCTAAGCTTAGACTAAAAAGCATCTTCAATGGAGATTTTACATTGAAAGTGTGATTTAGTCCAGGACTAGGCTTAAGCTGTGTCTTTGAAACCGGCCCTAGTGCATACATCATTACGTATTTCAATACACTACACTTTTATTGTGTTCATTCAATGTGATTCGAACACTTGACCTCCATTGTTTGTGAAACACTTGTTCTAGGGTAAAGTGGATTGCCTCTGGCTTCCATTGTATAGATTAAATCCCAAAGATCTCGTAACACTTGACAAAGGCTACGGACGAAACCGTAGATGCACTTTTTGCATCTGGAACGAGAGTGTTTCTACTTCATTCTTTAGTATTCTGCTCCGTCGCCAGCACCTCGCCCAAGTTTTCTGTGGTGTGCGTTCTCTTCTTTTTCCAATTAGATTCAGTCCCAAACACAAGTACACAACATCACAATAACACACAAGTACACAACATCACAATAACACACAAAAAGCAAAATAGGATATACTGACAACAATGTTTATACTGATTTTTAAAGAAATGTTTTGGTTTATTTATTTAATTAATCATCAAGGGAAAACACACTGAGACTGAGGTCTCTTCTGCGCATGCGCCCTGTTAGATGCAACGTTCTCTGACAGGGAACGTAACACACAAACATGTGTGTGTGTGTGTGTGTGTGTGACTGAGTCTTGGACATCCTGTCCAAAGTGGCTGATCAGAGGCTGAGGGGCTTTATTTCTAATCCTGCGAACGGAGTGATGGGATGATGGAGGGAGTGGGAGGGAGGGAGGGAGGGAGGAAAGGAGGGACGGCCTTGATCTATACAAGCAGAGAGACCTTTGTTGACTTCACCCAGCGGTCATCAGACTCCCTCTTTCTTTCTCTTTCTCTCTCTCTCTCTCTGTCTCTCTGTCTCTCTCTCCCTCTCTCTCTCTCTCTCACACACACACACCCACACAAACTCTCCACCTCTCTCTTTCTCACTATCTTTCTCTCTCTTTCTCTAGCTTTCACACCGTGCCTTATCTGAGTAGTAGAGTCCTTCTCCTCTCCTTTGTGGTGGTCTGCAGTCTTTTAGGGCTGTAATGAGAGGAGGCTTCAGGGCTGGCGTTGCCCTCATTATGGGTGTTTTGGTCACCAGTCCACCCTGACATCTGTATCTGTCATGCTTCAAGAAGTATGCCGTATGTATATTCATCGGGCTGGCACTATTTTTACACAATTGTGTGAATCGTGTTAGTCGAATCGATCGTCATTTTGAATAAGAACCTATTCTTAACCTAAGTGCCTGGGTAATATACAGTAGCACATATAAAACAGCTATTTGTCTTGGTCAAGGTTCATGAGAGTTCATAAAAAAAAATGTTTTTGAGAAGTTGTTGTGTGTGTGCTATCCTATTGCACAGTTGAGGCTTGAAGACCACAGCTCAGGAGAGTTCACAAGAGCTGAGAATGATTACACACAAAACCATGTCTTGTCAAATCCACACTGTAAGCTTAAAAAACATATATGAGAGAGAGAGAGGGGGAGAAAGAGAGAGAGGGAAGAGGGAGAGAGAGGGAGAGGAAGAGAGAGAGAGAGAGAGAGGGGGGGGGGGGGAGAGGGAGAGAGGGAGGGAGAGAGAGAGAGAGGGAGGGAGAGAGAGAGACACAGAGAGAGAGAGGGAGAGAGAGAGAGAGAGAGTGAGAGGGAGAGAGAGAGATTAATACCAATCACACGTCCTAACAGCTTTTCACACAACTGTCTTTTCTTTACATAACCAGAATACCAAGTGTCAAGTGCCTATGTGCATAATACAAATTAGCTTCAGCATTATAGAAGGGTCCTACTGATTCTATAGTATTCCAGCTATGGTTTTCCAGAGATGGTGTTGGAGAGGAAGTCAGTATCTAGTAGCTGTGCGGTTATAAATGATCACATCTGTCTAAGGTTATGAACGATCACATCTGTCTAAGGTTGTGAATGATCACATCTGTCCAACTAATTAATGAGAGGCGTTGATCATCTAAGTGAGTCGTCCATGCTGGAGAGGGAAAGAGGAGAAGTCCAGATGGTCGTTCACACAACAACTAAAAGAGTCACTTCTGTCAGCAGTAACTAGGTAACATTGCCATTTTATGATACTATACTACTACTAATAGTCGTAGACATCGGGGAGGAAGGAAGGAAGCCTAGCTTTGAAATATAATGGTCTCAGACTTAAGATTTGTCGGCTAGAGGTGCATTTCGTATTTGTTTTTCTCTGCTTTCAGCCATTCATCTTCTTCTACGTAGTTGGTTCGCCTCCGTTCTACTTCTTTTTTTGTGTATATCGATATTTGGCGACGTGAATCGATAATCGTATCGCAAGAGGCTACGATACGATTATTTTAAGATTAACTCTGACTTTAGAAAAACACTACATTTTTGCTGTCAGACAGCTGGGTAAACAATCAACATGTGACTACAAATCTGAAGAAAAAGAAGGAGAGAGGGGGAGAGTGAAAGGGGAGATAAGGGAGGTTAAAGATAGGCCAGGGACCATTGGCAGTCGTCGTGATAGAAGATATATATTGAAACAGAAAGGTCAACCCACCCCAACACCAGGATCCAGGTGCACCAGAAACAGTTGGGACAACAACATTGTGTCACCTGAGACAACCTGCAACAGTCACACCTCCTTGGGAGAAGAGAGAGAGAGAGAGAGAGAGAGAGAGAGAGAGAGAGAGAGAGAGAGAGAGAGAGAGAGAGAGAGAGAGAGGGAGAGGTGGCGGAGATAGAGAGAGAGAGGGAGAGGGAGAGGGAGGGGGGGGGGATAGAGAGATTAGTCTGGCCCGGAGAGGTCAGTGACTCTAGCCGCTCAGAGCTGCTGGGCTGCTAATGACAGTTCAGCCTGTGAGTCGTGTGAGCGGCTTAGGGTGAGGTTATAAATGACAGTTAGGGTGAGGTTATAAATGACAGTTATAAATGACAGTTAGGGTGAGGTTATACAGTATATCTCAAAAGTGAGTACACCCTTTAGATTTTTGCAAATATTCTGTTATATCCTTTTAGGGGATAACATTATCCTACTGAAACTTTGATATAACTTAAAGTAGTCAGTGTGCTGCTTGAATAACAGTATAGATTTATTGTCCTTTGAAAATTACTTAGTACACAGCTGTTAATGTCTAAACAGCTGGCAACAAAAGTGAGTACACCCCATAGTGAACATGTCCTAATTGTGCCCAATGATGTTGTTTTCCCGCCCTGGTGTCATGTGACTCGTTAGTGTTACAAAGATTCAGGTGTAAATGATAAACAGGGCTGTTAAATTTGGTGTTTTGGGCACAATTCTCTCAATGCTGGACAACATGGCACCTCATGGCAAGGAACTCTCTGAGCGGCTGAAAAAAAGGATTATTGCGCTTCACAAAGATGGCCTTGGCTATAAGAAGATTGCCAACACCCTGAAAATGAGTTGCAGCACAGTGGCTAAGATCATACAGCGGTTTTCTAGGACAGGTTCCACTCGGAACAGGCCTCGCCAGGGTCGACCAAAGAAGTTGAGTCCACGTGCTCAGCGTCATATCCAGAGGTTGGTTTCCAAAAATAGACGTGCGAGTGCTTCCAGCATTGCTGCAGAGGTTGCAGAAGTGGGATGTCAGCCTGTCAGTGCCCAGACCATACGCCGCACACTGCATCAAATCGGTTTGTATGGCCGTCGCCCCAGACAGAAGCCTCTTCTGAAACCGATGCATAAGAAAGCCCGCAAACAGTTTGCTGAAGACAATGAATCCAAGAACATGAGTTACTGGAACCATGTCCTGTGGTCTGATGAGACCAAAATAAACCTGTTTGGGTCAGATGGTGTCCGGCGTGTGTGGCAGCACCCTGGTGAGGAGTACCAAGACAAATGTGTTTTTCCTACAGTCAAGCATGGTGGTGGCAGCATCATGGTCTGGGGCTGCATGAGTGCTGCCGGCACTGGGGAGCTGCATTTCATTGAGGGACACATGAATTCCAATATATACTGTGACATCCTGCAGCAGAGCATGATCCCCTCTCTTCGGAAACTGGGCCGTAGGGCAGTTTTCCAACATGATAATGACCCTAAACACACCTCCAAGATGACAACGGCCTTGCTGAAGAAGCTGAAGGTTAAGGTGATGGACTGGCCAAGTATGTCTCCAGACCTAAACCCAATTGAGCACATGTGGGGCATCCTCAAGAGGAAGGTGGAGGAGTGCAAGGTGTCCAACATCCGTGGGCTCCGTGATGTCGTCATGGAGGAGTGGAAGAAGATTCCAGAAGCAACCTGTGCAGCTCTGGTGAATTCCATGCCCAGGAAGGTTAAAGCAGTGCTAGATAACAATGGTGGTCACACAAAATATTGACACTTTGGGCACAATTTAGACATGTTCACTATCGGGTGTACTCACTTTTGTTGCCAGCTGTTTAGACATAGGATAAGTGTTATCCCCTGAAAGGATATGACAGAATATTAGCAAAAATCTAAAGGGTGTACTCACTTTTGAGATATACTGTAAATGACAGTTATAAATGACAGTTAGGGTGAGGTTATAAATGACAGTTATAAATGACAGTTAGGGTGAGGTTATAAATGACAGTTAGGGTGAGGTTATAAATGACAGTTAGGGTGAGGTTATAATTTATAACCTCACCCTAACTGTCATTTATAACCTCACCCTAACTGTCATTTATAACCTCACCCTTTCTGTCATTTATAACCTCACCCTAACTGTCATTTATAACTGTCATTTATAACCTCACCCTAACTGTCATTTATAACTTATAAATGACAGTTAGGGTGAGGTTATAAATGACAGTTATAAATGACAGTTAGGGTGAGGTTATAAATGACAGTTAGGGTGAGGTTATAAATGACAGAAAGGGTGAGGTTATAAATGACAGTTAGGGTGAGGTTATAAATGACAGTTAGGGTGAGGTTATAAATGACAGTTATAAATGACAGTTAGGGTGAGGTTATAAATGACAGTTATAAATGACAGTTAGGGTGAGGTTATAAATGACAGTTATAAATGACAGTTAGGGTGAGGTTATAAATGACAGTTATAAAGGACAGTTATAAAGGACAGTTATAAATGACAGTTATAAATGACAGTTAAAAATGACACGATGACACAGGTGACAGTATCCCGGGCCCAGGCTCAGGCTAGCAGCCACACACGTTTCTTTGCAAATCGATTGTTAATTAATGTTAAATCGATGTTCATTCTGGCAGAAAACAGACACCGGTACCTAGTCCATCATTACACCACTCATACGCCCCAGTTTAAGACACTTAGCTCAATGCTTTGACATGCAATTAAAGACAAAAAACCTATGTTTTAAATTAGGCCTACATGGTAAATGGTAATGGTAAATGGACTGACTTACAGTATATAGCTCCTTATTCCAAAGCGCTTTACAACGGCCTCTCATTCACCCATTCACACACACATTCACACACCAATGGTGGCAAGCTACCATGCAAGGTGCCGGCCCGCTCACTGGGAGCAATTTGAGGTTAAGTGTCTTGCCCAGGGACACCTCGAACATGTGGCCCGCCGGGGCTCGAACCGCCGATCTGCCAACCTTGCGATCATTAGATGTCGGCTCTAACTTCTGCGCCACAGCCGCCCCAAATTATTGGCATCAAGAAATTATTGGCAAGAATAAAGTGTAAAGGGCTCTGCACACAGCGTGCGATTTCTGTTGCGCATCAACGTTCCATTTTGAAGTTTGAATGGAAGTCTATGAGAACATCGCATTTACCCACACACGGCCCCGATTTTAATCGCACGGCGAACATTCGATTCCATTCATTTGACAGTGCGACAAAACTCGCACGCCGTGTGCTTTGTCCCATTCAAAATGAATGGAATCGAATGTTCGCCGTGCGATTAAAATCGGGGCCGTGTGTGGGTAAATGCGATGTTCTCATAGACTTCCATTCAAACTTCAAAATGGAACGTTGACACGCAACAGAAATCGCACGCTGTGTGCAGAGCCCTTAACGGTACACAACAACATACTGTATATTTCAGTTTGAACATTTCTGTTTGGCTCCCAGCGGCTGTGACCTTCTATTGTTTTGTAGAAACATCAGCAAAGAGAATAAGACAGCACAGTTTGTCAGGCGGGAGTCCTGTTTTCCTTTGGTCTTAGCTTCTTTTCAGAGGCACTCTCTCTCTCTTTGTTGTTTGTGTGTAAAGAGCAAGATGTCTGTAGACATCAAAGTGCATCACGTTATCTCTCCATCACATCGCTGCCCCCCCTTCCACTCTACCTCTCTTCCTGTTCTTTCTAAATTAAGTGGTAACGGTGTCCTTAACCACCCTCCTCTCCTTCCCTCTCTATTCTACCTCTACTTCACTCTTTCTATCTACACCCCCACCCTCCTCTCCTTCCCTCTCTATTCTACCTCTACTTCACTCTTTCTATCTACACCCCCACCCTCCCCCCTCCTTCTCTCTCACTCTCTACTACAGTACCTCACTCATGTCCTTGACTCTCTCCGTCTCTCCTCTTCACACCTGAGGTGGTTGATGCTTTTATCTCTTAATGAGAGAGGTGAGAGTGCTGGGAGAGACCTGAGAATGGTGTGTGTGTGTGTGTGTGTGTGTGTGTGTGTGTGTGTGTGTGAGAGAGTGCTGTGAGAGACCGCCGAGCTTCACAAACACAAACATTAAGGCCTTAAGAGAGTAGGAGGGACTAGCCTCCGTCATAGCATTCATCTGCACATGCCCTCTTGATCCCATCCCCTCCCCCCTTCTCCAATCCATTTCCGCCGACATCCTTCCTTACCTTACCACCCTAATCAACTCCTCCCTATCCACAGGATCTGTCCCAGCGGCCTTCAAAATAGCCAGAGTCAAGCCTCTCCTCAAGAAACCTACCCTTGACCCATCATCTGTCCACAATTACAGACCTGTATCCCTTCTCTCCTTCCCTTCCAAAACCCTTGAACGCGCGGCATCTAAACAACTGACTGACTATCTCCGGAAGATGGATCACTTAGACCCCCACCAATCCGGCTTCAAGGCTGGGCATTCCACTGAGACTGCGCTCCTTGCTGTCACGGAAGCCCTCCACTCTGCCCAAGCTTCCTCCCTCTCCTCTGTTCTCATTCTCCTTGACCTGTCTGCTGCCTTCGACACAGTCAATCACCAGATCCTTCTCTCCATCCTCTCAGACCTGGGCATCTCTGGCACCGCACACTCCTGGTTTTCTTCCTACCTGGCGGGCCGCTCCTACCAGGTGACCTGGAGAGAATCGCTGTCTTCTCCACGAACCCTTTCCACTGGAGTACCCCAGGGTTCTGTCCTAGGGCCCCTACTTTTCTCCCTCTACACCAAGTCTCTTGGCTCGGTAATCTCTTCACATGGGCTCTCCTACCACAGCTACGCAGACGACACTCAACTCTTCCTGTCCTTCCCCCCGTCTGATGTACACGTGGCAACCCGTATCTCAGCATGTCTCGCTGACATTTCAACTTGGATGGCTGACCACCATCTCAAGCTCAATCTTAACAAGACCGAGCTCCTCTTCATCCCCGGGAAAGCCTGCCCTCTCCAAGACTTCTCCATCACAGTGGAGAACTCTACTGTAACCCCCTCCCTGACAGCCAAGAACCTTGGAGTGATCCTGGATAACCGACTATCCTGTGCGGAGAACATTGCAGCAACGGCTCGCTCCTGCAGATTCTTCCTCTACAACATCAGAAGGATACGACCATTCCTTACCAGAGAGGCAGCGCAACTCTTGACCCAGGCACTGGTCATCTCCCGCCTGGATTACTGCAATGTACTCCTGGCTGGGCTCCCCGCTTCAGCCATTAGACCTCTGCAGCTCATCCAGAATGCTGCTGCCCGGCTGGTATTCAACCTCCCCAAATACTCGCATGTCACCCCTCTCCTTCGCACCCTACACTGGCTCCCGATAGCAGCTCGCATCAGATTCAAGACCCTGGTGCTTGCATACCAGGCAGCTAAAGGGACAGCCCCTGCCTACCTGAAGGAAATGGTAACCCCCCAAGCCCGCTCACTCCGCTCCTCCACCTCGGCTGGCCGACTGGCCCCACCTCCTCTACACAGCAGTCGGGCTGCCCGATCACGTCTCTTCACAACACTGGCTCCCCGCTGGTGGAATGAGCTCCCCACGGCCGTCAGAACGGCTGAGTCACTACCCATCTTCCGTCGTAGACTGAAGACCCATCTCTTCAGGTTACATCTTAACTGCTCCTCCTGAGACATCTTCTGACCCTCACCACTACGTCTCCTAAAGACACCCGCTTTCCCCTCTACTGTGTCCCTAAGAACTTCTATTGCCCCCCTTGTACTGTTTCTCAGTTTCTCCAGAAAAAAAAAAATAAAAAAAAATAGTAGAAGGCGATAGGGAGAAGGTTTTTTCTTCTATCAGTGGCCACGGGCCCGAGCTAGATTACTCTTCCTGCAACGAATGGTGGATTGCTGATTCACATGCTTAGTATTCAAATGTATTGATTGTAAGTCGCTTTGGAATAAGGCGTCTGCTAAATGCCAAAAATGTAAATGTAAATGTAAATGTAAATGCAACGCCAGTGTTTGGATAATGGCGTGTGTGAGAGAGAGAGAGAGAGAGAGAGAGAGAGAGGGGGGGAAGGAGAGAGAGAGAGAGAAAGAGGGAAGGAGAGAGAGAGACAGAGAGAGAGAGAGAGAGAGAGGGAAGGAGAGAGAGGGAAGGAGGGAGAGAGAGACAGAGAGAGAGAGAGGAAAGGAGAGAGAGAGAGAGACAGAGAGAGAGAGAGGTGAGCAATAACCGCCTCTCCAAACATGTGTGTGTGTGTGTGTGTGTGTGTGTTTGTGCATGCGTGCGTGTGTTTGCATTTGTGTGAATGTGCATTCACACCATTCAAATGCTAATGAGAAATGCAAAACACCTCACACCTGACTGATAAATTAGCACACGTAACCCGTCTGTGAATACACAGACATAAACGACACGTCATAGGTCATAGGTCGTCATCTGACTCACAAATGTCCCCCTCACACACAGGAACACAGCCATAGAGCCAGATGGCTGTCCCAACACACAAACACACACGTTAGCAAAAAATGCTGCACGGTTGCTATATTTACCCTCACACATGGGCAGATACTAGCACTGCTAAAACTGAGTCACACACTGTCGGCAGCGAACATATTAATCAATGAATCAATAAACCATATGCTTAATGTTACAGTGAATGCACACACGCCACCATCCAACACACACACCATCGCCTCCACACATCCTCCAATGAAGCGTTCAACTCATTACGATGATGCTGATCATGGGCATTTGACTGTTGACCGTTGGAAGATGGACTGCACCAAAGTGTTTTACAACGCCTCTCATTAACCCATTCACACACACATTCACACACCAAAGGCTGCAAGCTGCCATGCAAGGCGCCGGCCCGCTCACTGGGAGCAATTTGGGGTTCAGTGTCTCCCCCAAGGACACTTCGACATGTGGCCAGCCGGAGCTCGAACCGCAGATCTGCCAATCTTGCGATCATTAGACGGCGGCTCTACCTCCTGCGCCACAGCCGCCCCAAGGAAGTATGCTACATTCCCTTTTTTACCAGGCAATAATGTGTGTATGGGCACACACAAGTGCACACTTCAGGAAAGGAGTGGAGAATTGGGACGCTACAGGACATGGAAAGGTGGAAACAGAATGAGAATTGCTTTTATTACATCGATGTACGGATACAAGGAGTAACATTCTTGGGTACAGGTTCAAATAGGCATTGGCATTGCAGTAGAAATACAAAATCAACAATGAGAAGAAGTAGAAATACAAAATCAATAATAGAGTAAGCAGGATATAAACAAAAATCTACAATATCTGTTTCTACAACAGCATGTTTGGATACTGGATTCTGATTGGCTAGCAACAGTGGTAAATATCTCAACAACCCACTGTTCAGACCGCATTTCCAGTATCAATGTGCCTCCCAAATCAATCTGATTAAGAACACCTGTGCTGACCTACAATGCAATGGTTGATCTTGTTTGTGGGACTATATTTATTTATATATATAATAGCGTCAGAGCGTCAATAACAGAATAGGTGATAGCAGCAGAATGAGAGTCAGCACATCAACATTCTTAATGTAAACAAAACGCTTGGAAGCGTGTGTCAGTGTGTGGCTTTGTGTGTGTGTGTGTGTGTGTGTGTGTGTGTGTGTGTGTGTGTCACGATGTGAGCGAGCGTGTGCGATGTGGTTAGTGTGATTTGGAGTTGGCAGGGCGTCTCTCCCGGGCCCTGCATCGTCCCAAAACATCACATTTAATCCGGATTACCGCCGTGCTTCTGTCTGCTGCTCTCTTCCCAGCACACACACACACACACACACACACACACACACACACACACACACACACACACACACACACACACACACACACACACCTCATCGGTCTGACCTTCCAAAAAAGCTGGTCTGGCTGGTGTCCGTGTTGCCATGGCGAGTGTAGGAGCCAAATGAATATTATTGAATGCTACTGAGTAATGATCATGATGATTGCATGAAATATGAATGATTGCATGAACTATTAGAAGATTAGGTGGTATGATGGCTACCCGCTACTGCCCATTGGTCTGAACTGTGTCAGGGAAAATGTTTAAATGGCAGGAAGTGAGGCTAGCAGGGAGGAAGTCGTGGCAGGCCTGGGTAAGGGAACAGTTTTTTGACCACACACAACTGAAGGAGAGACTCTGACAAACTCAAGTAAACAACTTAAGGACACTCAAAGAAAGACTCTATAGAAAGTGAGTCCGTATTGGAATGATATTTTGTTATTTTGTTATTTTCTGTTTTCTAAAGATGCTATTAGAACTGTGAATTTAATGTTTATATTTAAAGGAGAATAAATCCATATTTTTGTTGCAATTCTACCTGGTCTGGATTACGACTTTGTTGGTTTGAATATTTGGATGTGCGTCAAAACCCCTGCCTTGCCTGGACGGTGGTTACTAGATTGTTTGAAGCCACTACAGAGAGTATACCTATTCAACCACAGTGTTTCATGTTATAGACCCCCTGTGGTGTTGTAACAGAGTGTGAGTGTTACGGGTGTGTGTGCTTGGGAGCTACTCATGTGTTAAGTATGGATTAATCTCTGTGGTGGGTAATTAGATCAGTGGCGATATGGAGGAAGTGTCTCAGAGTAGGAGGCAGGTTGGAAGCGCTGACAGGACTGAGAATGCACTCCTACTTTAATGCTACTGGATCCATACGATCCATAGGTGGCTTGTATTACTAGGAGTGTGTATGTGTGTTTGTGTGTGTGTGTGTGTGTGTGTGTGTGTGTGTGTGTGTGTGTGTGCGTGCGTGTTTGTGTGTGAGTTTGTGTGTGAGTGTGTGTGCGTGTGTGTGAGTGTGTGTGTGTGTGTGTGTGTGTGTGTGTGTGTGTGCATGAGTGCGTGCGTGTGTTTGTGCGTGTGCGTGGCGTGTGCGCGTGAGTGTGCGTGTATGTGTGTGAGTGTGTGTGCGTGCGTGAATGTTTGCAGGAAAGGGGATGGAGGTTTTATCATGTAGAGCTTTGTTGCTGCTCTTGTGCCGGTAGAGATTCTCAGTCGATGTTCAGATTGGTTTCAAAATGTAGAAATGGCAATCCTTTTTATACACAGTCCCCTAATTTAGGGCACAAATAGAATAAATTGTCTTGACAGGTGTGTCTGGTTAGTCAGGTGTGTTCCATCACCTCATTTGTGACATCATAAGAGAGCTGTTGATGTCTAGTATTGATGCTAGTCTTTGTGTTTGCCTTTAGAGTCTGCTATTAGTGTCTGTCAACATGAGGACCAAAGAGACATCAATGAAAATCGAGGAAGCCATTATGAGACTAAAATATCATACAAATGGTGAAGCCAATCTGAAAATAAAATCCATTGAAGTAATTGTGTTTGATTGTGTTTGATTGTGTTTGATTGTGTGTGTGTGTGTGTGTGTGTGTGTGTGCTGTGTTTCTGTTTTTCTTAGGGAGCCTACTCCTCCCTCCCTGGGTCCTCCTCAATCCTCTGTGTGTGTGTGTGTGTGTGTGTGTGTGTGTGTGTGTGTGTGTGTGTCGCGTGCGTGAATGTTTGCAGGAAAGAGGATGGACTAAGGGACTGAATTATGTTGAGTGAAGAGTGTTTCACCTCAGACTATGTGGTTGTTTTGGACACTCGTCACTGTGGTGTAACGCAACAGACACAGACACACAAATGATGACTTACACAGACAGACAGACAGACAGACAGACAATCATTGGGGCACTTAGGTGGCGTAGCGGGTTGAATGAATGAATGAATGAATGACAGAATGATCTTTATTGTCATTAATACATACAACGAAATTTAGGAGGGGGGGCTCCCCTGGTGCTTGGAGAAAAGACTAAACAAGAGGGCCAAGGGTAAAATAAAAAAGGGAAAAGAGCTGGTTTACATAAATAAAGGCTATGTACACTATCTACTATACTATACTACTATACTATACAATAAAACACTGTGCTGTACTCTATGCTATGCTATAAATATCCTAACTTTTCCTATATCTGAACCTTATGTACACAAGGGTTGTCATATTGCACATAGTATTGTTGCACATTCATTTAAAGTGTCGCAGTTAGCAGGTTTGAAATGTTCACAGTTGTATTTCAATATTGCACTTATGTTTACAATCTAGTAGCTGCCATCAATTTGTCTAGATTGTCCAGGGCCTAGAACCTAGGTCTTTGCTGTGTTCAGGGCCTGAATGGCCCTAGGGTAGAAGCTGAGCTTCAGTCTATTTGTCCGTGCGGACATGGTCCTGAACCGCCTGCCTGAGCGCAGCCGAACAAAGTGTTTGTTCCCAGGGTGGGATGGGTCCCTGGAGATCTTGGAGGCCTTCCTGAGGCAGCGTGTGTTGTACAGCTCTTCCAGAGGGGAGGGGGGCGCCGATGATCTTCTGGGCCGATCTCACGACTCTCTGTAGCGCTTTCCTCTCTGCGGCTGTGCAGCTGGAGAACCAAACGCAAATGCAGTTGTGTGAGGATGCTCTCCACTGTGCAGCGGTAGAAGGTCACAAGCAGCTCCTGTCTGAGGTGGTATTTCCTGAGGACTCTCAGGAAGTAGAGCCGCTGTTGTGCCTTCTTGATGATGGCTGCTGTGTTGGTCCTCCAGGACAGGTCCTCCTGTATGTGCAGCCCCAGGAATCGGAGAGTTGAGACTCTCTCCACGCTCCCTCCATCGACGAGCAGAGGCTGGACCTCAGATTTTTTCCTCCTGAAGTCCACGATGATTTCCTGGGTCTTTAACTGGTTCAGCAGCAGGTTGTTAACCTTGCACAGCTTGCCCAGATGCTCCACCTCATCCCTGTACGCCGCCTCGTCCCCCCCCGAGATGCAGCCCACCACGGTGGTGTCGTCTGCAAACTTTATGATGGAGTTGCTGGGGTGGACGGGGGTGAAGTCGTGGGTGTAGAGGTTGTAGAGGATGGGGCTCAGCACGCAGCCCTGGGGGGACCCAGTGCTGAGTCTGAGGGCTGTGGAGGTGTGGGAGCCCACCCGCACCCTCTGGGGGCGGTCAGACAGGAAGTCCTTGATCCATGCGCAGATGGAGTGTGATAGTCCCAGGTCTAGTAGTTTGGTCACTAGCCTGTCTGGAAGGATAGTGTTGAAAGCAGAGCTGAAGTCCACAAAGAGCAGTCTCGCGTAGCTGTTCCCCCTCTCCAGGTGGGATAGAGTGGAGTGGAGAGTCGTCGCGATGGCGTCCTCTGTGGACCTGTGGGCTCTGTAGGCGAACTGGTATGGATCCAGGTTGGGCGGGAGGCATGTGACTATGTGGGCCCGGATCAGTTTCTCGAAGCACTTCATGATGATTGGTGTGAGTGCCACCGGGCGGTAGTCGTTTAGGCAGCTCACCGTGCTTTTTTTCGGGACTGGGATGATTGTTGAGGTTTTCAGGCAGGGTGGGATGGTGGCCTGGGACAGGGACTGGTTGAAGATGTTGGTGAAAACCCCAGCCAGCTGGTCGGCGCA
>NC_137674.1:84588986-84678986 GCF_963989245.1 Nansenia antarctica
TTTCTTCTCATCGCTTTTCTTCACACACACACCCCCCCGCCCCCCCCCCGCCTCCCCCTCATATTGGCAGTTGGCAGACTGCCTCTCTGACTGAACCTGATTAGTCTTAAACAGTCATTTCATGGGTTTTTTCCCTCTCTCTCTGTAACTAATATTCTTCTCACAGCATTGACTGATGGATTCATGTTGGAGTGAGGCCGGGGGCGTTATTGGCACGCCTCTCTCACTGGTATTGTGAATATACGCTGGTTTCTAAGTTCCTCCATGAATAATAATAAATAATCATAATAATAATAATAGCTTGGTTTTATCGAGCGCCTTTCACAAACCCAAGGACGCTTGACAGATTTTACAGACAAAAGGTCAGACAGACAGAACAGAAAGAAAAGCGAAGAAAACGAAAAGACAGCGAACGGGGCAAAACTAGACTAGGGGCCAAAGGCCTTGGGGAACAGATGAGTTTTGAGGGCTGATTTGAAGGTGTCCTGGACAGGGGGGGCGTTGCGGATTACTGTGGGGAGAGAGTTCCAAAGGGGTGGGAGCTGCCACACTGAAGGCTCTGTCCCCGAAGGTACAAAACATGAAATGGAAGTCACTGCAAAAGGGCAAAAGCGGTTTTTATTTTTGTATGTTTTTTTATTTCCTACTACAGCATTTCAATCCAGCAGAGCAGATTACAGGTTCTGGCGGATTTGGTGGGTTTATTTTGTCTTTTTTGGGGGGGCATCATATCTGACCTCTGCGTATGATGACGAGAGGTACATTTGAGTTGCGGCCGGGTGACTTTGGGACAGATTAACAGCGCCCACTGACCCCACAGATGTGGTAGAGTAAAGCTGCTTCAACTGGTAGATTACGATCCACAGAGCCACCGCCGCCCATCAAAAGATCACTTGGCAATATCAAAGGTGGAAAATCGCCTTTTTTATTATTCAGATAATATTAGTTTTTTATGCCGACGTTCCAACCGATGTGTTCATCTTTCACAACCATCTGAGCCACGGGTCCCAGAGTGTTATGTTAGAGCAAATTATCAATAAAAGGCAGCCTGTTTCGTTTCAAGATGTATAAGAAAAGATATTTAATATTCTTCTGCAGAAGGAGGAAGTTTACAGGTTCGTCAGATGCATCTGAAGATTCAAAGTTCCTCGTAAAGTCCAGATCATTCATTACATCTCAGTATTTATGCACTCAGGTACCCTCAGGTAAGAAGTCCGCCCTCGGGTGAGGTCTAGACCAATCATGAGCAATGGGTGTGGATCTGTACATTGAGGAAGATGATGGGGGATGAAGGTTAAGGGGGAATCGGCCCCCACTTTCTCCTAGAGACACAAAGGTGGAAAAGGAACACAAAGGCTACAACTGGTTTAGTCTGGTTTTAGAGTACTGGGTCTGGGGAAACACAAAAGTCCAAAACTTCTCGGTAGAAAAAAGAGCAATCAGGTCTTTGTAATCATTTAAATGTGTCTGTTGTCTAGCCAATGTCAAGCTTCAAGTAGAGAAACTGGTTTCATTGTGTGGTTACAACAGGAAATCAGTTTCTATAGCTTTGCCCTAGATATCCAAAGTTTGAATCTTAAATGTAGAAAAATGTCTTTTTACATATAATAATTTTCTCTCACATTCCACACTTTTTTAAGATGTAAACTCTTAAAACAAGAACAATTAGAAAAATATGGTTCAAGACATTTTTGGAGAAAGAATAATAAAAAAATCATCATCTCTCCCTGGTTAATACTTCATCTGTAACCAGGTGAACAGCAACGTCTTATCACAATCAAGTGGCACTTCGTGAGCCTAGAATTACGTGGTTCTATCTCCGTTTAGGGCAAGAATAAGAAAAAAAATCATCACAACCCAAAAATCCTAAAAATAACAACCAAACTTAAAATTAAACACAGTACATCATACACAAGACAACATTTAAAAAAATAAAATAAATCCAAACGACCGACGCCTTCTTGATTCTTGCATCTTCAGGGTCAGAGGTTACTAGCACTTGACCCCAGTTGGAGAATTTGCTTGCTCTTCAATCTCTTCCTAATCGGTCGTCGTCTGTCAGTGTCATTGAGGTTCAGGCAGTCGTCTGTCTCCTTCCATGTTGGACATGGTCTGGGGAGTGGTCTTTAGCACCATCGAAAACATGATGCAGGCACTCACCAGCATCCTCACTAGTACAGGTGTCCACACTTTGGACCCTGGAGGTATCTGTTGACAGATCCAACAATCAGAGTAATTCATCCTCGAAGCAAAATCTCTCATGATACTAGTGGCATAGTTCGGGTGAGATTGTATTCCCATCTGGTTAGAATCAATGTCCATTTCTTTTTTTTAACCATGGTCTCAGGCGTTGGTTCTCTCTTTGGATGTTGGTTCTGTGGGTCATGTGAGGCTTGTGAAACCATAGTTTGTGAACCCATTAGAATTGTCATGGCAATAATCCAGAAATGATCATGTGTCTTTCCTCCTTGAAACGGCCAGGCTCTGATTTGAAGGCTCGGCGGCCCGGGCTGTTGAAACTGGAACATTGTCGCCGATGGTCGTTTGGTGGTTCTCTACCGGGTCTCGTACTCTGGCGTTTGTTTCTCTCTCTGGCGGGTTTGGCACCTTGGTGGCTGCTTCCTTTTCCGGCGGGTTTGGCACCCTGGTGGCTGCTTCCTTCTCTGCCGGGCCTGGCACCCTGGTGGCTGCTTCCTTCTCTGCCGGGCCTGGCACCCTGGTGGCTGCTTCCTTCTCTGCCGGGCCTGGCACCCTGGTGGCTGCGTCCTTCTCTGCCGGGCCTGGCACCCTGGTGGCTGCGTCCTTCTCTGCCGGGCCTGGCACCCTTATCGTCATCTCCTCTGTGTTCTCTGGTGGGTCTGGTAACCCTGGTTGTCGCTTCCCTCTCTGGTGGCCCTGGTTCATCACTCAATCATCCGGCTGGATATTGCGTAGCACGCCGTCTATGGATTCTGGTAAAACGGCTTCCACTCTGAAATATATATCACATTCTTGCCGTGGCAAAAATCAAGTGTAGCTGCAGTGATACAGGGCCACCACTGGTCTGTCTGAGGAGACAGTTAACAAATAAAAACTGCAACAGAATTTTATGTCTAATCAAAGTCAAACCAACATCTTAATATCAAAATAGGAAACGGTAGAACAGTTTCGTGTGATTTGAAAATCATAAACAAATGTGTCATGTTTTATGATGTCAAAATATACTTACTGAAAAATCATTCAAAAACAAGAAAAACCAGGGTTAATTGTTAATGAGTTAGTGGGAGTTAGAGCAATCAAAAATATAGTCTTTTATGAGCCTCTGATACGACAGGCCACATGGTTCTTTTTTCAATACATCATGGTCTGAACAATGCATGAATACCAAACAGATCTATATAATTTTGGACAGGTTTATGCAAAAAACTCAAAATGGAAAGTGATCAGTTTTCCCAGAGTTTTACACATAAACCCGCCTTCTTGAGAATAGAAATAACTCTCAGGGTCTTTCTGCGCAAGAAAGCAGCTCCCCATGACTTGGGTTAGAAAATATAAAACCTTGCCTAATGCAAAGAAAATTGTTTTTAAAATAGAAAACAGAAACTCAAAAACCGCTAGGGTCTCTTTTCACAACAAGAAAATCCAAAACTCAACAATTTTCCTAAAAGTGTCGGAAAACAAGACATTCTTAAACCATCAAGATATACAAAAACTGGACCTGTACATGGATAAACAACAATGATAGGCTATTCCTATTACTAAAATCCTATTCCTCTGCCTAATCAGACATCTTACCTAATCTGTGTATCTACCCCCCTTCTCAGCACCCATTTCTCAACTGGGATAGGGATATGCCCAGACACCACAGGTATGGTCATTTTCAGGTTGTTTCTCAAACAGACCCCACATCGACCTATGACATGGTCAATCTGTTCCATTAAGAGCTATAATGCCTATCACATATAAAAAGAACAAAATCAAGTTAACAATACAATTTCTAAAAATATCCGGGGCGATAGCTGCTCTCTGGTTCAACCACGTTACCCACTAACAGAGATAACCGTGCAAACTATCAATAGTAGCAATCCCTGGTATCTTCTAAGATTGCATTTCCTTAACCCAAAAGTTATCAACTGATTAGAAACGGGAGTTCAACACTTTTGGCAAAAACTCAATACAAATAGCACTATTAGTTAAAATAGCCTAAAAAAACACACAAGGAATGACTAAGAACAAAGAAACAAGATCAGTACTTCCTTTTACATATGGACTGGGTCAACAGAAAAACTGAAGTATTAACACTGATTAACTAATTAAAACTGGAGTTCAGAACGTTGGTTAGAAAATTCAGAACTCCTGACTGGCTAAGTATTAACACTGATTAACTAATTAAAACTGGAGTTCAGAACTTTGGTTAGCTCAATGAAACTCTATTATCATACATGGAAAATTCAGAACTCCTGACTGGCTCAATGAATTTTATGGAAAAGTACTGAAAATGTGTTCCCACCTCCCCACTTTTACACAGAACTAAACCTCTGTGTAATAAAACCCAATCCTAGATCAACCTAGGATTCACTGATTTGGACCTCTGTTAACCAAAAACAGCATCTCTCCCTGGTTAATACTTCATCTGTAACCAGGTGAACAGCAACGTCTTATCACAATCAAGTGGCACTTCGTGAGCCTAGAATTACATGGTTCTATCTCCGTTTAGGGCAGTTCAGAGATATTGAGCGTCAAAGTGTTTACATTCCATTATGTTCTGTGAGATGGAACCTTTGTATTTTATTAAGTATTTATTAACCTTTGTATATATTAACTAATGGATCAGATTATGTAAAAAAACTCAATTTTGACAAAAATGGAGACAGAACCCTACAATTCCAACGTCACGACCTGTTACCCACTGTTCACGATCGTTTAGACACCATGGACCAATTTGTTAACCATGATCAGAAAGATACACGTATATATATATATAATATACACAAAAAGAGCAGTCTTATGATTTTGCCAGGTGCAATTATAGCCACGATAACATGTAAATCGTCTAAAAACGCCACAAGCCATGCATCACAAAGTGCACCCGGAAACAAAACCCCCCTCCAATCAGGTATCTATCTCCGATTAAATACCGTCCCGTATACAAATGAAAATCGACAGGCTTACCGTTGTTCGTGTGTTTACATAGACAGCGTGCTAAGTAGGGTTGGGTACCGAAAATCGGTACCGGTAGGTACCGGTTACTTTACATTCGGTATGTACCCGTACCGAATCGCAAAGGAGATTTCGGTACCTCATTTCGGTACTTTTCTATCTCGCCCCCTGGTGTCTGGTGTCAACTGGTGACGTCACATCGCCTGTCAAATTTCCACTCAGTGAAAGCAGCGAGTACGGAAGGATAACGAGAAGGTTGCTAATAGCAACTTCCGCTAGCGGGTTGGCATAACGCGACGCTCGACTTATGGGTGCGTTCCGTAAACTCGTTCTGGAATTCTGATCACCACTCGTGGAATGCCTTCTGTCCAATCAAATGACTTGCTCCCCTTATGACGTCGGGCCCAGTGTGCGCTGCGACGCTCTCAGAGCGAGTTTACGAACGCAAGCCTTTGATTGGACAGTGCACTCCAGGATTCGAGCGTCTGTTGATGACGTAGTGCGGATGTGTGGCTGCGTCTCTGCGAGGTGGACAACATGATCGGGGATCTCCTGATATTCGGGTACTGTGTCAGATCATGTATATATCATGTAGATATATCCTTATCCTACTACTGTGTCTGAAAAATCAATCGTTTGATTTTAGAGTTTGGATTTTGACGAGGTGGAGGGCTCCAGTTCATCAGAGTTATATTTCCTCTTGGTCTTCTTGGTTCCGGGGGCTATGCAGGCCTCTTCACTAGATCCCCTTTCTAAGAATATTCTGATGTCCTTGAGGGGCTGCCGAATAAGTGTGTACTCGTATTCGACATCAGTACCAACGATAGGCACCCCCAGCTTAATGGAGTCCCCAAGTCTCAGGAGTTTTATTTTTATTTATTTTAATTTGAGTGTATATTTAACTAATATATATTGTGCCTCAGCAATAAAAAAGTGAAAAGCTGTTTAATGTTGTCGACCGTGTTATTATATATATATATATATATATATATATATATATATATATATATATATGTCATTTTTAAAAATCAAAAGTACCGAATTAAGTACCGTTTTGGTACCGGTACCGTTTTTAAAGTATCGGTTAGGTACCGGTACCGGATAAAACCCAAACGGTACCCAACCCTAGTGCTAAGGCCCTGATCATCCGCTCTCAGCCAATCAAAAACAGAGGGGATCTCTTAACCGCGTCACTTGCTAGGTGAAACACGAGAGTCTTTTTTTCTCCTCAACTTTTCATAATAAAAAAGGCAGCTCGTCAGCTGAAAATGGCTGAAAGCGGACAAAACAGGATACCCTCGCAGCCGCTCCCTTGTTCCTCATCGCCAGCTGTTAGAGCAAATTATCAATAAAAGGCAGCCTGTTTCGTTTCAAGATGTATAAGAAAAGATATTAAATATTCTTCTGCAGAAGGAGGAAGTTTACAGGTTCGTCAGACGCATCTGAAGATTCAAAGTTCCTCGTAAAGTCCAGATCATTCATTACATCTCAGTATTTATGCACTCAGGTACCCTCAGGTAAGAAGTCCGCCCTCGGGTGAGGTCTAGACCAATCATGAGCAATGGGTGTGGATCTGTACATTGAGGAAGATGATGGGGGATGAAGGTTAAGGGGGAATCGGCCCCCACTTTCTCCTAGAGACACAAAGGTGGAAAAGGAACACAAAGGCTACAACTGGTTTAGTCTGGTTTTAGAGTACTGGGTCTGGGGAAACACAAAAGTCCAAAACTGCTCTAGATGGCTTAGTCCATCTCGGTAGAAAAAAGAGCAATCAGGTCTTTGTAATCATTTAAATGTGTCTGTTGTCTAGCCAATGTCAAGCTTCAAGTAGAGAAACTGGTTTCATTGTGTGGTTACAACAGGAAATCAGTTTCTATAGCTTTGCCCTAGATAGAGGGCGCCAGACCCAACAATGCAGAAGAGCTGAAGGCCACTATCAGAGCAACCTGGGCTCTCATAACACCTGAGCAGTGCCACAGACTGATGGACTCCATGCCACGCCGCATTGCTGCAGTAATTCAGGCATAAGGAGCCCCAACTAAGTATTGAGTGCTGTACATGCTTATACTTTCCATGTTCATACTTTTAAGTTGGCCAACATTTAAAAAAAACTTGTTTTGTATTGGTCTTAAGTAATATTCTAATTTTCTGAGATACTGAATTTGGGGTTTTCATTAGTTGTCAGTAATAATCATCAAAATTAAAAGCAATAAACACTTGAAATATATCATAGTAGGGGCATTTTACCAGATATTTGACCAATCTGCGAAGTAAATCGTTACCAAGAAATGTCTTCACCAATGTGTTTCTAAAGGTGTGTAATAACATGTCCTAAAAGGTTGAAATTCAACTCCTGTGGGAAACCTCATAAAAAACTGCTCAAAGTTGGGGTACCGATAACCGATTTTCGAAAATTCGAAAATGCTTAAATTGGACTTGAGTAACTTTTGAGGGGTCAAACTAGGCATTTTTCATGATTCTGAGTTGATTGCAAGCATGTATTTGTCACCAAGAGCACATCCTGGATGGGGGGTGTTTTGACAAGGCAATCCGTGCCCACCTCCTCATTGATGCAGCCATCTATCAGCACATCATGAAACATGCCTTCACTGAGGAGGAGCTTGGTGAAATGAGGACCTTAATGGAGAAGGTGGCTGATGGTAAGATGGGAGCCCGACACACAGATCCAGTAGTGGCACTGTTTGAACATAGGTTTGAAGAAAACTTCAAAAGACTCGCTGAAGGAGGAAGAACGCCTACACTCTGGGTGCAGTACCACCACATGGTAGATGTGATCAAGACCTTCATCCGAAGTGAGCGGCTTGCAGACCACAAGGGGCACCTGTCCTGCATTGCTACCAGGATGCTGGACATATTTGCAGCTGCGGGCCATCATCAATATGCCAAAGGTGCACGGCTGTACTGTCAACTTATGAAGGAACTTGAAACGTTGCCTGCTTACAAAGAGACCATAGAAAGTTTCACTGCCCATGGAAACCATGTTGTCTGTTACTCCAGCCATGATTGGTCTGGCACCTGGTGTGACATCTGTATTGAGCAGACATTAATGAAGGCAGCCAAATCAGAAGGTGGACTGAGCAGAGGGAGGATGAGAAACAGTGATTCTGGCCACAAGTGCTGGGTGCTCACCCTCAGTCACTTCTCCAATGTCAACCAGTGCATGGAGGAAGATGTCAAGGAACATGCTCCACCCCACAGAGACCTTGCCAAAACACAGATGAAGCGAGATGCTGAAGCAGTTGAACTTGCCCTCCAATGGTTTGAGGAGAACAACCCATTCGACCATGATCGAGACAAGGAGATGCTTGTATCTTTCTCTACAGGATTCACAAGCACAGGAGATGACCCAGTCAATGCTGAGAGAGCAGCTGAAGTAGGGAGAGAGATGCAGATTAAGCTGGATGGACAGTCAGTGACATCGACCATGGAGGTGAAGTCAAAGGTACAAGCCCTGTCATCACTCAGAAAGATTCCCAAGATCAACGAGAAGAAGATTCACCTTGACTCACTCAAGTTGTTCAACCGACTGATCATTTTTGCCCAACGGGATATGACAGTTGAGACAAGCTTGGAGTATGAGCTGACTCCCGTCCCATTGTCCCTTTTCAGTAACAAAGATCAGAAAATGAACAAGGCGAACAAGGCAGGCTTTTCCAAGACTAGCCTGAAGGAGTTAACTGATCCACTTGAACTCACTAACCAACCCTGCTCCACTTTGGTGGTTGATGGCGGATGGCTTCTCTACATGGTGACGTGGGAACAAGGTCAGACTCGGCAGGAGATTGGCAACAGTTACCTAAGCTACGTGCAGTGTCTTGGCCGTAACTCTCAAAGGATCATTGTGGTCTTTGATGGCTATAACAGATCGCCAAAAGATCATGACCACATCCGACGTACCAAGAAGTCATGCTGTGACCTCCAGATTCGACCGGATATGATACACTGGACACCAAGAGCGAAGTTCTTGGACAACACTCATAACAAGAGTGAGCTCATTTACCTCCTCTCTTCAACATTCAGAAAAATTCACATCACCGTGGAGCAGAGTGACAATGATGCTGACACTTCGATTGTGAGAGAGGCATTGGCTGCTGCTACAGATGGCTTTGTTGAGGTCAGTAACATTTGTGTAGTTATTTTACTTGCATTAGCTATGACTACTTTAAAAGAAGAGTTTTGACTATTTTTATATATATTCACATAGTTGAACATGCATTGCATATCTTCTTCTATTTTCAGTTGCGGGCAGAAGACGCAGACGTGCTGGCAATGCTGGTGCACCATAGCTCAAGCACCAACCACCCACTCTTCTTAACCACATCGAAGGGCTCTTATGATGTCAAGAGGATCCGAGAAGCTCTCTCAGATAGAAAGAGACGCTACCTGCTCTTTTGTCACGCCTTCACTGGGTGTGATACGGTTTCTGCTATCGCTGGCCATGGGAAAACAACTCTGTTTGACAGGTAATAATAATAATACTATATCATAATGAAATATTTGTATATTGAAATATCTGAAACAAACCTTGAAGTGCATTCTTTTACAGGTTTTGTGCAGGGGACATCGACGAACATATGGACATCTTCCTTGACATACACGCTACCAAGGATACAGTGATTCAGGCTGGTACTAGGATCTTCCAGTACATTCACCATGGGTCAGGTACTACTCTGGGTGCAATTCGATGCAACATGTTCTCGGGAAAGGCAGCGGCTGGGCTGATCAAACCAGAAACTCTACCTCCAACAGAGGGTGCAGCTGCACAGCATTCTCTCCGTGCCTACCTACAGACCCGGGACTGGATCCTTCTACACCAACCACCTGATATCTCTCCACAGCTCAGTCACCTTTACGAAATATGCGGATGACACTACCATAATCGGACTCATAACTAATAATAATGAAGACCATTACCGCGAGCAGATAGCCCAAGCAGTCACTTGGTGCCTCAACAACAACCTCCAGCTCAACTCATCAAAAACACAAGAAATCATCGTAGACTTCAGGCACAGCCCCCCCCCCCAAAAAAACCATCAACATCCTTGGAGAACCCATAACCATAACGGACTCCTTCAAATTCCTTGGCACTCACATCAGAAACTCCCTCAAATGGAACACCAACACAGACTTCATCACCAAAAAAGCCCACCAACGACTATTCTTTCTTAGACAGCTCAAGAAATTCAAAGTAAAACAAAAACTCCTCCTTCAGTTCTACACCGCCATCATTGAGAGCATACTCACCTCATCCATCACAGTTTGGTACGGCAGCTCGGACAGTAAATCAAAAAGGAAACTACAGCAAATAGTAAAGAAATCATCCAAGATCATCGGCACCCCTCTCCCATCAGTTGAATCACTGTATCTCAAACGCACCATAAATAGAGCACATAAAATTATCTCTGACCCCTCCCACCCTGCTCACCACCTGTTCCAACTGTTGCCCTCTGGACGGCGCTACCGATCCCTGGCCACCAAAACATCCCGGTTCAAAAACAGTTTTTTCCCCTCTGCCATAAGGACTCTCAATACCTGCACTGTATAAATTGTAAATTGTAAATATGTTCTGTCTTGTCTTGTGGTTATGTGTGTTTCATGTCCATGTAATAGTCATGTAAAATGTGTGTATGTTTTTTGACACTGCTTTTTGAGCTGTACCGAAAACAAATTCCACCGACCTAGGTCGTGTGGTCATTAAACTATTCATTCATCATTCATTCATTCATTCATGACCAGCACTGTATCTGTCAGTTTCTGACATTTTGAGGCATCCTCTGCTAGCTTCTTACTTTTTTTCTCCCTAATTTTCTGGGCACCCCCTTTCACTATCTTATCTACGAACATGACACTGCACTTGGGTTGTCGGCCGAGGGATCAGAGTGGGGGAGGGGGCCGATGGACAGCAGGGCCTAAGCATGTGATTGGGCCAGCCCATGTGTTAGTATAAACGGGGGCCGCCGCTTGATTCAGCGCTAGTTGATGCCGTGCTATTTTGGGCCGCGCTAGTTTGGGGTCGGCCGCACCCGGGGGGGGGGGGGGCGGCCCGACCGGCCCAAAACTAGCGCGGCCCACCTGCCAGCGGGCAGGTAGATTGTATGGCCAGTCCAGCGGTGGCGTTGGCTACCACTGCTCATAAATAAAACGAGCTGTTTCAACCGTTCCTCTGTGTCGACCTCCCTCTGTGCCTAGAGTCTGCTACAGAATAATACCTAATAATAATAATAACAACTAATAATAATAACTATGAGAAAATATTATCGAAATAAAACCACAGTCATCTCTCTCTCTTTTTCTCTCTCTCTCTCTCTCACACACACACACACACACACACGCACACACACACACACACTCAGAAATAGCACAAGCTGCAAACAAGGTGTGCAGCCTCATGTGTTGCTATGGGGACAGAGGAGGAGAAATGGAAAGGCATTCTGTGTTACAAAAATGATTTAGAGACAAGCTGTGCCTGAGATAAGGGTTACTGTGGGAAATTATCTTAATTTTAATTTAATCAACCAATAATCTGATGAATCTGTTTTAGATTGTGCTCTAATTTACCGGGAACAATTACATAATTAAGCGTTATGGAACAAGAAGGCGTCACGCCGTGGTATATCGTGGATATTGGCACAGCTAGCGGGGTGGTTAGGCACGACGCGAAGCAGAGTGACGTTATATATACACCCCCTAGCTGTGCCGATATCCACGATAACGCTTTAACGGTTACCACATTCATCTATCAATATCACAAAAGAAAGACAAGACAAACTTTTAATTAATGTATTTTAACGGAACTATGTTTTATTGTAAGTGTATTCATCCGCTGAACAGTTGTTTATCGGTTGCTAAGCAACGGTAAGAATGTAACTTACCGATAACGGTAATATAAACAAACGCGGAGTAATATGAAAAGATGTGTCAACATTCCATTTAGCCGTGCGTATATTCATAGCTTTCAGTCACGTGGTTTCTTCCCTAGCAACCACCAACCTGACGGGCAAAAAGTATCATAGCAACATCGCTCAACATGGCTGCCTACTATTTAGACCACCTCACTCATGAAGAACTATCAAGATACACGACGGTGATAGGAGTGGAGGATTGACACCATTCAAATAGTGTTGGATTCCCTGTCTTCTACTCTATCCGGACACGTTGGAATTATTTTCCTAACCCCCGGAGAATCAAAGTTATTGACCTGCAAAGGGTGCCTCCTTGACCGGCTTTTCCCGTGAATAACACCGGTTATGGAGGTGGTACAAACATAAGACTATTATTGCTAAATTCACCATCAGTATACGGTCATTTTGAGCCCTTAACCACCGCGCTGACACCCCGAGAAGATATACTTTTAATATGAAACTCGATCAACCGGGCGTTCACCGGCTGCTGGACGAAACTCCCAACTCCGGCTGTCAGCGAGGCGAGGGGATATTTATATCCGGGAATTCGCTCCTTGCTGTGTCCACGGTGATAGGAGTGGAGGATCGACTCCATTCAAATAGTGTTGGATTCCCTGTCTTCTACTCTATCCGGACACGTTGGAATTATTTTCCTAACCCACGGGAAATCAAAGTTATTAACCCGCAAAAAGTGGGTTTTGCCCGTGGGTTTTGCCCGCAAAAAGTGCCTTTTGCCCGTCAGGTGGGCGTTTCCACTATGCTGTGACGTCACATGAAAGCTATGAATATCATGGATATCGGCACGGCTGGAACGCAAAACTGACCAATAGAGACAATGGACCAAACTGACCAATAGAGACAATGGACCGGATCTATCCGTTGTATACTGTTCTACACTCGTCGTCGTGCCAACAGCTCAAACACCTTATGGACGGATCTCTCTGCCTTCTACTGTTCCTGCTCTACCAAACGTTTCCAAAGCTCTCTTTGTATTTTCTATTATGCACCCAACGTTTTTGAGGAGACACAGAGGGAAGTAGAGAAGGAAGCAAGGGAGACTTGGACAATTTTGCATTTTTCAAACATCTGAAACTACTTTTTCGTGCAAGACCCACAATCATGCTTATTTATTTATTTATGTATTTATTCATCATAGCTTCATAAAATGTAAAACAAGAAAACGTGCCTTTACGCCCACCATGGGTCTCTCGCCTTTGTCCTCTTCTACCCTTTCTCTATTCTATACTCCCTTTTATTTACCCTCTCACCCTCTCTCTCTCTCACTCTCTCTCTCTCTGTCTTTCTCTCTCTCTCTTTCTCTCTTTCTCTCTCTCTCTCTGTCTCTCCCCCCCTCTCTCTCTCTCTCTCTCTCTCTCTCTCTCTCTCTCTCCCTCATTCCCTCTCTCTCACTCCCCCCCCTCCCTACTCGCTCCTATTCCCTCTTCGCTAACCTCTCTCTCTCTCTTTCTCTCTCTCTTCCTGACAGGATTCTCCTGATCGTGGTGGTGACCTAGCTAACCTCTCTCTCTCTCTCTCTCTCTCTCTCTCTCTCTCTCTCTCTCTCTCTCTCTCTCTCTCTCTCTCTCTCTCTCTCTCTCTCTCTCTCTCTCTCTCTCTCTCTCTCTCTCTCTCTCTCTCTCTCTCTCTCTCTCTCTCTCTCTCTCTCTCTCTCTCTCTCTCTCTCTCTCTCTCTCTCTCTCTCTCTCTCTCTCTCTCTCTCTCTCTCTCTCTCTCTCTCTCTCTCTCTCTCTCTCTCTCTCTCTCTCTCTCTCTCTCTCTCTCTCTCTCTCTCTCTCTCTCTCTCTCTCTCTCTCTCTCTCTCTCTCTCTCTCTCTCTCTCTCTCTCTCTCTCTCTCTCTCTCAGGATTCTCCTGACGGTGGTGGTGATCTTCCGCATCCTGATCGTGGCCATCGTTGGTGAGACGGTCTACGAGGACGAGCAGACCATGTTCATCTGCAACACCATGCAGCCCGGCTGCAATCAGGCCTGCTACGACAAGGCCTTCCCCATCTCCCACATCCGCTACTGGGTCTTCCAGATCATCCTGGTCTGCACGCCCAGCCTCTGCTTCATCACCTACTCCGTCCACCAGTCGGCCAAGCAGCGCGACCGACGATACTCCTTCCTCTACCCGCTGCTGGAGCGGGACTACGGTGGTCCGGGCGGCGGAGGGGGAGGAGGTGGAGGAACCCGGAAGCTCCGGAACATCAACGGGATCCTGGTGCATCATGGGGAGGGCGGTGGAGGGGGAGGATACGGGAAGGAGGAACCGGACTGCCTGGAGGTGAAGGAGATCCCGAGCATGCCCCGCGGGCTCTCGCACGGGAAGAACTCGAAAGTGCGGCGGCAGGAGGGGATCTCGCGCTTCTACATCATCCAGGTGGTGTTCCGCAACGCGCTGGAGATCGGCTTCCTGGTGGGGCAGTACTTCCTGTACGGCTTCAGCGTGCCGGGCATCTTCGAGTGCGACCGCTACCCGTGCCTGAAGGAGGTGGAGTGCTACGTGTCGCGCCCCACCGAGAAGACCGTCTTCCTGGTGTTCATGTTCGCCGTCAGCGGCATCTGCGTGGTGCTCAACCTGGCCGAGCTCAACCACCTGGGCTGGAAGAAGATCAAGGTGGCGATCAGGGGAGTCCAGGCCCGCCGGAAGTCCATCTGCGAGATCCGCAAGAAGGACCTGGCTCACCTGTCTCAGCCCCCCAACCTGGGCAGGACTCAGTCCAGCGAGTCTGCGTACGTCTGAGGTTTGGAGAGGGGGCAGCCAGGGCTGTGCTGAGGATGCTGGGAGGATGTGAGAGTGCGAGAGGAAAGGGGGATACCGTTCTCCACACTCCTTTTACGCACGTGTTTTGGCTGGAGGAGGATGGATGAGAAGAAGGAGAGTACTACTGTATGTAAAAACCTGCCACGGAATATTAGGTTCATATTTTTTTTTTACTACGAGTCTCTCTACTACAAGCGGTTCTTGTTATTATACCTTGCAATGGGAATTGTTTTAGTCCTAGCGGCGTTCCCAAAAGGGCTTTCTTTGTTGTGGAGAGAATATTAGGTGAAGTGGTTTCACTTAAAGGTGAAGAGATTGTCTTGGGAAAGGGGGAGGGGGGTGGGGCGGGGGCTCTGAGGCAAATCTCACGGTGCTGTTCTCTTCTGGACTGTGTCACACAATGACACCTGATGAAGTGTCAAATGTGTGTGTGTGTGTGTGTGTGTGTGTGTGTGTGTATGTGTTGGGGAGAGGGGGGGGGGGTCATTAAGAGAAGCAGAAGAGATATCCTAGGAGTTTTTTTTGCGTCTGAGCAGTGTCACCATCTTCCTGGGACACTCTCCCAGAGCCGCTGCCAGGAGAGCCGATGTTGTTTACGTCTGGTTTCCTGGAGAAAAGGATCATTAACACCAGCAGGTGAAGGAAGACTGTAAACATTGTTTTTTCCTCGATTTCTCTGCTGTCTTTAGTGTAAACTGTCGACATCAACCGTGGGAGCAGCGCGTAAATGATACCTCTTCTTCTGCACAAACCAGCCACACACACACACACACACATGCACGCACTCACACACCTCTCGTCCCTGAGATTCTCTCTCCTGCATTCCAATATGTGAAGTGTGTGTGTTACTGAACGAGAGAGAGTGAGAGAGAGAGAGAGAGAGAGAGAGACAGAGAGAGAAAGAGAGAGAGAGAGAGAGAGAGAGAGAGAGAGAGAGAGAGAGACAGACAGACAGAGAGAGAGAATGAGAGAGAGAGAGAGACAGAGAGAGAACGAAAGAATGAATGAATGAATGGTCTTTATTGTCATTGCTATAGTACAGGTACCAAACAACGAAATTTAGGAGGGAGAGAGAGAACGAGAGAACGAGAGAACGAGAGAGAGAGAGAGAGAGAGAGAGAGAGAGAGAGAGAGAGAGAGAGAGGATCTTCTCCTCATTAAATGTCTGGAGGGGAATATATAATTTTATTACTAATTTAAACTTTTGTGATATTCATTATTTTATATTCATAGATTCATAAATTTTTTGGGACAGAGTCGGTGCCATCGGTTGGATTTTAATTATTGTTTAAAAGTTATATATACTGTATTATTATCTTATCGTTTAGTTGAGAGTTTATCAAAATAGATGTATCTATCTTTATGCGGTGGGTAGGGCGACAAAGCATGGCTTGTTGGGGATATCACGTACTTAAAAAATGTATAAATCATATGTATTTATTTCTGTTAATTTCAAAGCATTTTGTCTATGATGGAACTGAATTTGTATCCGAGAGGATTTCTTGAGGTGTTTGAAAAAGGCATGTTTACAAAAACAGTGTTTCAAGAATGATCAAAATTGTGTCATGAACTGTAAACTCTTGATAGAGAAAAAGTGTTAAACTTCTGGTTTGTCCTGCATCTCTCTGTGTAGTGGTCAGCATGCCTTTATGAAAATGTTATCATTTTTAATCTTACAGATGGGAAAGACAGCAGCAGACTGAAGGAACGTATATTATGAGAAAGCTCTGCAGTACCGCCAATAATCACCAATAATCACCAATCATCACCAATCATCATCAATAAACACCCCACACACTCACTGGACTTACAGTGGCTATAGAAAGTCAACGCCCCCTTCACATTTTGTTGTGTTATAGACTCAATTTAAAATTGATTAAATGAAAAGAAATTGGCATCAATCCACACACAATACCCCAGAATGACAAAGTGAAAACAGTTTTTTTTAAATTGATGCAAATTTATTAAAATTGAAACACAGAAATACCTCATGTGCATAAGTCTTCATACCCCGAATATGAAAAGATGTGTCAACATTCCATTTAGCCGTGCGTATGTCATGGATATCGGCACGGCTGGAACGCAAAACTGACCAATAGAGACAATGGACCGGATCTATCCGTTGTATAATCCATTTTAAATTGAGTCTATAACACAACCAAATGTGGAAAAAGTGAAGGGGTGTATAGATTACTTTCTCTAGCCACTGTACATACAGTACACAATCTGGCATGTCTGCAATAGTGACAAGAGAAGTTCTCCTGTAGCACAACACCATTTGAACCTAGGATGGAGGTAGAGGCCTTGAACAGGGACGTGGACCATAGAGGGAAATACAGATCTATCACTATGATATGGACACTGTGGGCGGTAGTTATGGGATGGGTGAACTTTATGAGGCCAAAGATGGGCTGGATCATACATACAGTACTCTGTGTCCTTGCTGTGCAGACGTGCTGGCGTGCGTGTGTACTGTGTGTGTGTGTGTGTGTGTGTGTGTGTGTGTGTGTGTGTGTGTGTGTGTGTGTGTGTGTGTGGGTACTGTGTGTGTCTATGACACTATGGGCCCTATTATGCACTTCATCAATAAGACGAGGCGGTAGATCTAAACTTAAGACGTGGAGGCGTGGTCAAGGCCACTTTGCTATTATGCGTGCGGTAGTGGGCGCCTAAAACCCGGCGCTAAGCAAAGAAATTAGTCATGGGTGTGTTTTGGGCGTCTTCTCAATCAACCCAATCAGCGTGCCAGGTGCCATTCCCTTTAAGAACCGGCTGCGTTGAGTCATTAGCGCTATGCTATTATGGAAGTCCTGAGAAGGAGGTCAGCGCGCTTCTCTGCCTCTCCCTTCTGAAATAAAGCATTTATACTGTGACCGTAATTGACGTCTTGCCGTGGAGCCACGTGCGTGTTCATGTGTGCCCACATGCATGCGCAAACCGCGGAGGCGTGCTCGTGTTTCAAAACGTGCATGAAGTCTAAACTTAAGAACTTTTCAAACCACTTCTTAGCGCTAGGAGCAAAGTCAGATCGCATAATAGCAGGGGCGCCTAGTGCACTTCATTAACATATGAACACTCCCACAATGAGCAATATATGCACGGGAGTTTTACGTCTTATGTGTGGGCGCCTAGGGACACCTGCATAATAGCAGTAGCGCGTATGAAGCGCATAATAAGGGTGGGGGTAGGTCTTAACCTGGCGGTGCGTCTTAATTAAGACTTAAGACGGCAAGTTAAGAAGTGCATAATAGGGCCCTATGACTCTGTGTGGTATGGAACTCCTCTAAGAGGTGAAATCAGAGCACGCACACACACGCACACACACACACACACACACACACACACACACACACACACAGACAGGCACACAGTCCTTGGTTAATGTCCCATACAGAGAGAGGAGAACCTCTCATAAACACGGTTCTGCTTGAGTGAAAGTGCTTGGGCCGGCACATCCGTCTACTCAGGAGGCTCGTACTGAGGGTCACACACCAAGCACCACCCAGGGACACAGCCTGGGGAGGGTGTGCTGCCTCTACATTACTCCAGGAGACAGGAGAGAGGGGAGAGAGAGGCAGAGAGATAGGGAGAGAGAGAGGCAGAGAGATAGGGAGAGAGAGACAGAGAGATAGGGAGTGAGAGACAGAGATAGGGAGAGAGAGGGGCAGAGAGAGGCAGAGAGATAGGGAGAGAGAGAGAGGCAGAGATATAGGGAGAGAGAGAGGCAGAGAGATAGGGAGAGAAAGAGACAGAGAGATAGGGAGAGAGAGAGGCAGAGAGAAAGGGAGAGACAGAGAGATGGGGATAGAGAGAGGTAGAGAGATAGGGAGAGAGACAGAGAGACAGAGAGATAGGGAGAGAGAGAGAGAGATAGGGAGAGAGAGAGAGATAGGGAGAGAGAGACAGAGAGATAGGGAGAGAGAGGCAGAGAGATAGGGAGAGAGAGAGAGGAATTGTATTTACATGTAAGGTAATAACCCAATATCACCCGGAATATTGCAATACTCTGGATAAAGTATGATTCAAGTTAACACCGTATTCTGGTTTTGGTTCCCGCCAATTTCGCATGCCTAGCTCTGATCACATATCGTAGGCCTATGACAGATAAAACGCGCATTAGGATATCTCAATGCAGAAGTTCTCTCCATTCTCTGTCACCAAATTGTAGTGTGAGGGCCACTCAGTGGGACCGCTGATCTGTATATGCACCAGTTGCATGTAAACAGAAATATTATGGGAATATTTATTTTTCGCGAATCACTAAATAAATAGCTTAGTAACAACATTGTCTTATTCGGAAACAATTTGCGTATTGTTGTGTGCATGTTAACATTCTCAATGACAATGACAATGACAACGGCATGTGTTTCTTATGCACATGGTCCCCAGCGAGACGGAATAGGCCCCAACACAGACTGGATGGAGTTGTTGTTGGATCTCCACTGACACCGGCTGGGACCAGGCCAACTCCTGCAGAGCAGGGAGGATAGCAACAGTCCCAGCATGCACCTCACAAGTCCTCTAAATATAGATGACGAAAGCTAAACAGTCAGAGGATAGGATGTAAGGTTGCCAGAAGAACCAACAGAGCTATACCAGCCAGCCTCCCATGTATCGCACACTTTGTTTGAAAAGAAAGGGGAATTAATTTTAGTTTGTGAATATAACATAATCTGTGTCCTGACACTCTCCTCAGAGCCAAAGGCCATCCAAAAACAAAGGTCTGCTTTAAACAGCTCGTTCAATGACAAGAGATAATAATGACAATAATAATAATAATAATAATAACTTACATTTATGTAGCGCCTTTCACTAACCCAAGGTCGCTTGACAAGGGAATGGGACAAACAGAACAGAGCCAGAGAGACAAACACACAAAACAAGAAACAGTGAAACAGCTCCTAGAGGTTGAGTGCAATGGTGAACAGGTGGGTTTTAAGGGCAGCTTTGAATATGTCCAGGGTTGGAGAGTCGCGGATATCCTTGGGGAGAGAGTTCCAGAGGGTGGGGGCTGAAGGCTCTGTAGCCGAAGGTCCGGAGTTTGGCGCTGTGTTGGATGAGGAGGCTCGTGTTAGAGGACCTCAGAGACAACAGAAAGATGAATCCGTACTATCCACTATAGCAGTCCGCTATAGACCTCCCGAAACACAATGTTGTGGTGGCATAATAGTCCTAGTGAGTCCTGAGCGACCCAGAGAGACATCATCATTCAGTCCCTGTATCTTCTGTGTGATTCTAGCAGGTAATCTCTTCAAAATATGAGTCTTCCTCAGGGCTCTTTGAATGTCTGGGAGATTGGGGCTGAGAGCCTTCGGCTGACAAACCTGACTATAATAGAGGTTAATTAAGGCCTGGCTCTCCCTACTTTCTCTCTTCAAGAGACAGCTTGAGTGGTGTCCTTGAAAAGCTAGCTACGTGATGTAGTATAGCATACACAGTACTGTACAACAGTGTTCACGTTTTCTTTGTTGTCCCAGGGACCAGCAAACAGCAGTCTTCTTCCTTCTTGGAAGACTTTTGCTCATATCAAACCTTGAGAACTGACTTAAGAACCAACTGTCAGATCAGTGACATCACAGACACCAGTGATGGTCGGCAGATCGGGGGGGTTGGGGGTCATCCCTATGGTCCCACAACCCAATGGTCCCATATTTCTAATATTTCATAGGTGGGCTAGGGAGAGGGTTAGGGTCAGTGTTAGGGTCAGTGTTAGGGTCAATGTTAGGGCTAGGGTTAGGATTAGGGTCAATGTTAGGGTTAGGGTTAGGGTCAGTGTTAGGGTTAGGGCTAGGGTTAGGGTTAGGGTTAGTTAGATTACTTAGAAATGTGGGAACATTGGGCTGTGGGAACATAGACACGCTCCCGGGGATTGTGAGAAACACTGCTATGCTGTACTGTTCAGTCTGCTGCTCTCTCTCTCCTACTCTGACTGTCCATCGTTCCTCCTGCCTGGACTTGTTCAAGGGTTTACACCAGGGCTGGGCAACACCCTTCCCAAAGAAGTGATGACTTCACATGGTTCCTCTGCTCTCCACAGTCTCTTTTTCTAATCCGTCGATGTGAAAAAAATGATGCAACCTTTTTCATTTGTTTATCTTTTCAGCCTGTGAAAATTTATTTTGTTTGTCTTTCTTTTTTTTTTTTACTTTGTTTATTGTTTTTTTTGGAGAGCAACAATTATGAATACAGCATTTATAAAAAGTAAAAAGGTACATACAGTTTACACTCTATAGAAAATACTTACAAAATGTAAGGACATACAAACAAAATCGAAAACATAAAAACAAAACATGACAAAACAAAAAAGAGAAAATAACAAAAAAAAAATGTCTTTCTGCTCTCTTTTTTTCTGTCCAGTAATGTTATTGAATGAAAGACCTTTTTGGAGAAAAAAAATAATGGCTTTTCTATGTTTAAGAACAAAACATTTTTAAAAGATGTAAAAGACCAAGAGAGTGTTTTAATTATAAGACTTGCAAATGTATTATATTTCTTCTCTTGCCAAAGTGATATGCAGCTTTCATGTTTTTAATGCATACAGTGGTTAAAATATGCATGTTTCAACTGTTTCTTAAACAACATCTTAAAAGAAAGATGAAGTCTTTTGTAAAACTAATGACGATAAGGTAGTTAGGATGTATTGATGCCAAGAGTCTCTGACACCAAACTTTTTTACAAGTCAGTATCACCCCGATGAGTCACTTCTTTACTTACCTAGTAGGATTCAGCCCTGCGGTTTTACTCACAAAATGGACATCCTGTTTTTGATAGAAATATCTGAAATACTTGTAGATGTACACATTTTTAAACCAACCCCAACAAAAGAGTCTGTAAAAGTTAAAGATATTCAACTTCCTGTACTGCAAACCAAACTAGTCCCACCAACCAACGATCCATCGGCAATATAGAGGACATGAGGGCAGTACGCAAGAAACCTGACAGACAAGGTCACCAGCTCCCAGCTCAGAGATGGTTTTATGAAGCTGCTCAGACCAACTCCAACCTGGAGTAAATTAGATTCATAAGAGCAACTTTCAGCTGATAATTAGGACAATTTTAAGTACTGCAAATGGAAGAATATGACCTTCCTTGAAGAGTCAATGACGGAGGAAACATTGTCCCATTTTTTCATGACACAACTGTACTGAATGTGAGCATGTGATTGTCTGATCTCTGAAACGTTTCTTGCACTGCCTCTCAACTCACGTCGGAAGTGTTTTTTATACAGTTCACTTACTAGGGTACTTAGCGCCCTCCAAGTATTGGAAAGAGGAACAAATTCATGTCTTCTTTCAACTCTTTACTCCAGCAGTTTGGATTTGAAATCAAACAATTACTATGGAGTCAAAATAGAGATGATAAGCAGTACTAAAAAAATCTAGGTCTGTCTTTCAGACATTTCAGTCTCACAATGGCTTCCTTGACGTCTCTTTGGTCCTCGTGTTGACAGACACTAATAGCAGACTCCAAAGGCAAACACAAAGACTAGAATCAATACTAGGCATTGACAGCTCTCTTATGATGTCACAATGATGTGACGGAACACACCTGGACTACACTTATATAGCGCCTTTATCCAAAGCGCTTTACAACGGCCTCTCGTTCACCCATTCACACACACATTCACACACCAATGGCGGCAAGCTACCATGCAAGGCGCCGCCACGCTCAATGGGAGCAATTTGGGGGTTCAGTGTCTTGCCCAAGGACACTTCGACATGTGGCCAGCCGGGGCTCGAACCGCCATTCTGCCAACCTTGCGATCATTAGACGGCGGCTCTACCTCCTGCGCCACAGCCGCCTCCACCTGACTAACCAGAAACACGTGTAGAGCCTGAAATAGGGGGACTATGTATAAAAGGGTCGTACTGTCTAAATGGTGAAACCAAACTGAAGAAAACATTGAATCGAAGCTGAAAAGTCTCTACTGTAATCCCATGGTAATTGTTTGATCTTTGAGTATTTCCTATGCTTATGAAGGGAACTGTTTAATGTTATCAGAAACAACATTCCAGAGTCATCACCTGCAGGTGCCCGCTATTCAAGTAATGACCTCTGACCTTAGTTATCAATGAAGCCCTGAGACACAATAACAACATTGGAGCTACGTCGTAGCCCTCTTGGACCAGCACTGAGGAATATCCCAGATTGTCAACGGTCTCAGGAATTACTGTTTTGGATCTTTTTAAAATATTTCTTTTAGGACTTTCTATGATTGATAATGATTAATAAACCTTTCGAAATGGTATCAGGCAACATTAACACAATATAGCTATTACAGGGCTCACACAAGTATCGGAAATCAGAAATCCAATATGAAGAAGACTGTTGTATTACTAGAAATACGGAACACTGTAATATTCAAGACTAATTTGATGACTTGGGATATCTGTCCTGACCTAGTGCTTGGAAATGACATGCTGATAAGTCAGTGAACATGGGAATACCAACATATATGTGACACGTTCTAATGATTTGGTCCTCATGTCGGGATCTGATGTAATGATCAGACTTTTCTTTAGAAAAATTAGAATACATTTACGCGTTGTTGAAAATCAATGACGCATTCGCTAGTCAACTAACACAGCTTGTTTTGTGAGCCTGCTAACAATATAAAGTAGTGTTCTAGTTAACTAAGTAGCAGTGGGGTGATTACTCACCCAATCCATTGTGCAGTATTTTGGCTTGACTAGCAAGTTCGTGTTGTGATTGTTTCAAAAGAAAAGTCGGAACATTTTTGATTGGTTGCCGACATGCGGACCAAATGATCAGACTGTGTCACATATGATGACACAGGTTGAGATGCAGAGCCACCATGCCCAGTACTGTAGATAAATAGAGAACAAGTAATGTGAGACATTTCCCATTACTGTATGTAGCATTATGCTAACCCTGCCTCTATGCTAACTCCTTGTACTGCCAAGTCTCTCATCTAAAACTCTCCTAGCTCCCTTACCTGACTTCTGAGATGTTGGTGCTATTTTGTCAGATGCACCTCTTCCCTTTAGAACACCACTGCCTTCCCTTACTAGCGGGTGATGTTGGATCTGTGGCCTGAGGCCCCATTTTGGGAGGTTAAAACAAATAAAAACTATTTCTACAGAGATCGAGGAATAGGCAGGACCAGTTTTTCCATTATCAAAGGGTTCATTCAGTGGGTGAAACGTTCTGGAAACATCTCAGATAGAAATCTAACGATTAGAGCTGATATGATTTTATAGTCTACTACATGACAGGAGATTATAAAAAACCTGGGGACTGAGTATTTTGTATTATAGACTCCTGTCTGATACAGTAACATTATTACAGACCCCAGAGAACCAAACAGTGAAATAGGAGAAACTGTGTTGTGTTCTACGTAATGGCTTTAGTTTCAGCACACACAAGTACTTTAGCCCTATACTCTCGACATCTCTTCCTCCCTGTTCACCCCTCGCTCGCGTAAACATGACATTTCCAATATTGCTCTCCCCCGCCAAGAAGTGGTTATATATCGTGTCTCGCTCAGGAGTCTAATACATTTTCTATCTCGCTCCATAGCGTGCTAAAAACGAGCCAGAAACATTGCACTTTGTGAAGGCCGCCGACTTACATCGTTCAAGGGCTTAGAACTCGATGAGCCATAGATGAAAAATAAAAATGAAACATTACAATGTGTATCTGCCACTTGTTTGTTTGCCACATTGTTTGCCACATCTGCCACATCCGTATCCAATGCCCCCCCCCCCGCTGAGGCCCAACTGTCATTTCGTGAGAGAGACATTCAGGCAGTTGATCTGAGTAAGAGGATATCTATCTATATCTATCTAACACGTCCCAAAACTTCCTGATACAGCTTTCACAGATGGATTATGAATATTTAGTTTACGGGGGGAAAAAAATCTCTCCAACGACTTTAATCTCTCATGATATCAATAATGACCAGATCATCTAATTATGTTGAGTGCTGCTCGGTCGGTCTGAGGTGAGGGTAGACAGGGTTAAGGGGAGAAATTTAATAATGGAAGGTTCTAGTAATGTGGAAAAATCCTCACAGTTCACAGTTGGATACTGCAACCTTGTGTCTCACCCCATCTCAGCGAGCGGCGGCCCCTTCAAAGCGCAAAATCATAAAGTAGCGACTCAATTTTAAAACACACAAATCATCTGAGGCTAGATTGGAGTACCAGTTGGAGTTGCTCTGTTGTTGTGAGTGAACCTGGCTTTATTTGGCTAGTTGCCAAGGCGACAGTGATTAAAGATAAGATCAAGAGTGTGATATGGCGCAGCGGGGGAGGAGGTTGACGTCTATAATTGGCTTGTTTGCCACAACAGCTCTTTAAAAGGACTCAAAGGAGTCAAGTTGTGTGGTATGAATTTTTTTTCTTTAAGGATCTGAAAGGGAATTAACTATCAGTGGGCCTAGAACATTCTTCAACAATCAAGATCTACTTCATGCAAGAAATAAAGAAACAAACAAATAAAAAGACACTGGTTTGTACATTTTCAACTGAAAATCTGTTGTTTTGACGGCAGATTTCGTTTTGTATCTAATTTACCTTATTTGAAGGTTTCCTGTACGTTTTGGACTTGTGTGCTGTACCAGGTAAAGACTGAATAAAACCTTGAATGTTACCAGAGGACCCTGACCGTGTGTTGATTTACAGAGAGTGGGCTCGGATGGAAAGAATGTGTATGTTTTACATTATTACTCTGTGTGTGTGTGTGTGTGTGTGTGTGTGTGTGTGTGTGTGTGTGTGTGTGTATGAGAGAGAGAGAAAGATAGAAAGAGAGAGAGATGATTTTGTGTGTGTGTGTGTGTGTGTGAGAGAGAGAGAGAGAGAGAGAGAGAGAGAAAGAGAGAAAGAGAGAGAGATGAAAATGTTTTAATATTATATCTAAATCTTACTGAATACGAAAAAACATTTTAAATATGGTGTGTGTGTGTGTGACCGATGAACATACATATATACATATGACCTGATCTAAATCTTGACCTGATCTAAATCTTACTAAATACAAGAAAAACATGTTAAATATGGTTGTGTTCCACTGACACCAGTGATGCTACTCAACTACTCAGCTACTCAACTACTCAACTACTCAACTACTCAACTACTCAACTACTCAACTACTCAGCTACTCAACTACTCAACTACTCAACTACTCAACTACTCAGCTACTCAACTACTCAACTACTCAGCTACTCAGCTACTCAACTACTCAACTACTCAACTACTCAGCTACTCAGCTACTCAACTACTCAGCTACTCAACTACTCAGCTACTCAACTACTCAGCTACTCAGCTACTCAGCTACTCAGCTACTCAGCTACTCAACTACTCAGCTACTCAGCTACTCAACTACTCAGCTACTCAACTACTCAGCTACTCAACTACTCAGCTACTCAACTACTCAACTACTCAACTACTCAGCTACTCAGCTACTCAACTACTCAGCTACTCAGCTACTCAGCTACTCAGCTACTCAACTACTCAACTACTCAGCTACTCAGCTACTCAACTACTCAGCTACTCAAATACTCAGCTACTCAAATACTCAGCTACTCAGCTACTCAAATACTCAGCTACTCAGCTACTCAACTACTCAACTACTCAGCTACTCAACTACTCAGCTACTCAACTACTCAGCTACTCAGGAAGTGACAGTTAAACCTTTCAAGGGGATTAAACCTTAAACACCATGGAACTGATGAGGACAGACTAACAAGGGAAGAGAATGTGTGTGTGTGTGTGCGTGCATGCATGTGTGCGTGCATGCATGTCTTTGCATTTCCCCTACATTACAGCACTGTCAATACAGAACACGTGTGCAGTGTGTGAGTGTGTGTGTGTGTGTGAGTGTGTGCGTGTGCCTGTGTGTGTGCCTGTGTGTGTGTCTGTGTGTGTGTCTCTGAGTGTGTGGCGTGCGTGCGTGCGTGTCTGAGTGTGTGTGTGTGTGTGTGTGTGTGCATGCGCGTGTGTGTGTGTGTGTGTGTGTGTGTGTGCGTGCGTGCGTGTCTGAGTGTGTGTGTGTGCGCGCGTCTGAGTGTGTGTTTTAGTATTTTTATGTGTTTCTCCACTAGCCTCCTCCTCTCTCCACGACCCCCCACCCAATTCACTTCCCTCCTGCCAGGGTCGGTCACATGGTTGCTATGCTGAAACTGGGATTGAGGGCTGGTTGCCTGGTTGCCACGGCGATAAGCCAGGTCGGTCGGTAATATCTCTAAGAGCGGTCGGAGGATTTAATCTGTGGACAGATGGCCTGGCGAGCGGAGGCGTCACAACCCCACACCACAGAGAGACCACGGACCACAGACCACCACAGACACACACACACAGACCACCACAGACACACACAGACACACACAGACCACCACAGACACACACAGACCACCACAGACACACACAGAGCACCACAGACCACCAGAGACACACACAGACCACCACAGACACACACAGAGCACCACAGACCACCACAGACACACACGGACCACCACAGACACACACAGACGCACACAGACCATCACAGACACACACAGACCACCACAGACACACACAGACCACCACAGACCACCACAGACACACACACTCACAAACACACACGGACCACCACAGACACACACAGACCACCACAGACACACACAGAAGCACACAGACCACCACAAACACACACAGACCACCACAGACACACACAGACACACACACAGACACACACAGGCCACCACAGACACACACAGACCACCACAGACCACCACAGACCACCACAAACATACACAGACCACCACAGACACACACACATCCCACCACAGACACACACACAGACCACCACAGACACACACAGACCACCACAGACAACCACAGACACACACAGACCACTACAGACCACCACAGACATACAGAGACCACCAGAGACACACACAGACACACACAGACCACCACAGACACACACAGACTACCTCAGACACACACAGACCACCACAGACCACCACAGACACACACAGACCACCACAGACCACCAGAGACACACACAGACCACCACAGACACAGACAGACTGTCATCATCATCATCATCATCATCCTTGTCCATCTTCTAACCATCACCATCATCATCACTGGAGGACAAGAAGTAGGATGGAGGGAAAAGGGGTAGAGGGATAAGAATATGAAAGGGTTAGCAGAAGAACGAGAGAGTGTGTATTTGTGGAATAAGAGGAATAGAGAGACAAGAGAGGGTGAGAAAGAAGGAAGATATACAGGTGTAGAGGAGAGAGGAGAGGGCTTGATCTAATCTACAGATCTAATATCAGAAAGCTAGGAGGAGAAGGAGGAGGAGGAGGAGAGGGGTGAAGGAAGGAGGAGGAGAGAGAGAGAGAGGATGGGAGAATTGGAGGGGGATGATTATGATGATGATGATGATGATGAAGAGGAGAAGAAGGACTAACAAGTGAGGAGGACTAGGGCTGAGGGAATGTTTAGAGGGATGAAGAATAGAGGGGTGAGGGAGGCAGAGAAGGGCAGGGTAAGAGGGAGGAATACAGAGTTGAATTAGGAGGGCTGGAGAGAGAGAGGGAGAGAAGGGTTACAGGGCTCCTGTGTTAGGAACACGATGGATGTTATGCCTGGCTGCCCCTGCCTTGTCTTCAGGGGGGAGCAGCTGAGGAGGTGGAAGACATGAGAGGGGGAGGGGGGCTTCTATAGGGACCAGAGAGAGGGTGGGCAGAGAGAGAGAGAGAGGGAAAGGGAGGGAGAGGGAGAGAGAGAGAGAGAGTGAGAGTGAGTGAGAGAGAGTGAGCGAGAGAGAGAGAGGGGGAAAGGGAGGGAGAGGGAGGGAGAGGGAGTGAGAGTGAGAGAGAGAGAGAGAGAGAGGGAAAGGGAGGAAGATGGAGCAGGGGAGAGAGTGAGTGAGAGAGAGAGACAGAGAGAGACAGAGAGAGAGAGAGACAGAGACAGAGAGAGAGAGAGAGACAGAGAGAGAGAGAGAGAGAGAGAGAGACAAAGAGAGAGAGAGACACCTTCAGTGAAGTTGATGAGCCCAAACAAGAGGTGTTAGAGCAAAGACGGTCTTTAGAGACTGAGGAGGACAGACAAACAGACAAACAGACAAACTGACGCAGATACTGAGGGAGAAAAAAAACTGTCAGGGTAGGAAGAGACAAGAAAGAAAGAGAGAGGGAGAGAGAGAGAGACAGAGAGGCAGAGAGAGTGAGTGTGTGAGAGAGAGAGAGAGAGAGAGGGAGAGAGAAAACAGGCAGAGAGCGCTTGAGCTAGACGAGGCTAATAGCTGTAGGGAGGGTGAGAGGGAAGTGAAGGGTGCAGCACTAATAGGAAGTAGCACATCTAAGCAGCTTGCGCTCATCAAATACCCATCAAACACCTGCCTTCTACGGCTCCCGCTGCCCACTCTCACACACGCTGACAGTTGGCAGGGTTGCTGTGGTGACACCCAGGCCATGTCTGTCTGGCATGCTAATGGTCACGCTAACATGTCGACACGGCACAGAAACGTCAGCTTGACACCGTCTAGAGACTGAAGACCCGTCTCTTCAGGTTACACCTCGACTTACTCATCTCCCCTTAACTTAACTGTCGTCCGAGGTTTCTGAAGACCCCGTTCTAACGAGAGGAGACTTTAATCTGGTCATGGATCCCACGGTAGAAGGTTCTAGTCTTCCCTCCTAGCAGATAGAGCTCTACCGCAGAGAGAGAGCTGCAGAGGTCATTTGGCACTGACTGATATATGGCGGTTAGTCAACCTTGACTCTCATGAATATACATTTCACTCTAAGGCCCATAATTCATCTTCACGAATATAGACTATTTTCCCTTGAGGTCTCTCATAGAAAACGTGATTGAATCTCAGATTCACACCGTGTAATTATCTCAGACCACGCTCCCCCTGTCAGTTACTGTCTCACTAACTGTCAATACCCACCGAACTAGACAACGGAGAGACTCCATAATTCTCTACGGTTAGTTAGCATGAGTTACTCCTCGGCTGAAAAGAAGATGGAAAAAGAAGCATAAAACAAGCGCGCGGATTGGCAGGAACGTCCACCAGAGATGTTGCTTGTGAATTGAATGTTAACTTCTCTACCATAAGCCGTCTCCAAAGTCGGTTTGGAACGGTTGGAACGGTCCTGATATTCGAATAGTTTGGACTGGTAATTGATATGTTGTTTGTAATACCGGTATGTATGTATATTATTATTATTAATTATATTTATAAAGCGCTTTTCAGGGACTCAAAGAGGCTGACAGTATGGGTACACAGAAACATGGAAACAACAAGCAACAGTTAACATGAGCACATGAGGCGGCTGTGTCTCAGGAGGTAGAGCCGCCGTCTAATGATCGCAAGGTTGGCAGATCGGCGGTTCGAGCCCCGACTGGCCACATATCGAAGTGTCCTTGGGCAAGACACTGAACCCCAAATTGCTCCCAATGAGCGGGCCGGCGCCTTGCATGGTAGCTTCCCGCCATTGGTGTGTGAATGTGTGTGTGAATGGGTGAATGAGAGGCCGTTGTAAAGCGCTTTGGATAAAGGTGCTATATAAGTGCAGTCCATTTACATGAACACAGAGTTAACGAACAGTGTTGTTGTTGCAACACTGCAACACAGCAACACCAGAGAGGTGTAGAAGGGGATGAAGACCATCACCGGCTACAAACGGAAGAACAGTCAGGCAGCGGTCCCAGACTTGGCTAAGGCCAATGAGCTCAACCACTTTTTTAACAGGTTTGACTCAGCGGCCGGTGCCTACTCTGTCCCTGCTGCCCCTCCCACTACCTCTCCCGCTTCACCAGCCTCCCCCACATCCCACAGCTACAGCCTCGGCAGCACGGCTGGGCCCCCTTCCCCTCCCTTCCCCTCCCTTCCCCCCCCCCCTCCCCTCCCCTCCCCTTCCCCTCCCCTCCCCCCCTCTCCCACCAAGCCCCCCCCTGTCCCTCACAGTGGAGGAGGTAAGGGCGGAGCTGAAGAGGCTGCACCCTGGAAAGGCGGCGGGTCCTGATGGGGTGTGCTCGCGGCTGCTGAAGGTCTGTGCAGACCAACTGGCTGAGCCCCTCCAGAAGCTCTTCAACCTGAGTTTACAGTCAGGGACGGTGCCGGTTCTGTGGAAAACATCATGTCTCGTGCCAGTACCCAAAACTGGGCGCCCGGCCGAGCTCAACGACTACAGACCGGTTGCCCTCACTTCACATAGTATGAAGACACTGGAGCGGCTGTTTCTGAGACATCTGAGACCACAGACTGAACATGCACGTGATCCCCTGCAGTTCGGGTACCAGGAAAAAGTTGGTGTGGATGACGCTGTCCTCTACCTCCTCCATCGTGCTTACTCCTACCTGGATGAGCCGGGAAGTCAGGTGAGGATAATGTTTTTTGACTTCTCAAGTGCCTTTAACACCATCCAGCCTCTTCTACTCCGAGAGAAGCTTTCAGGTATGGGGGTTGATCCCTCCACTACATCCTGGATCATGGACTACCTCACTGGACGGCCACAGTCAGTCAGGCTGGGGAACTGTGTCTCGGACACAGTAGTGAGCAACACCGGGGCTCCGCAGGGAACTGTGCTGGCTCCCTTCCTGTTCACCCTGTACACATCAGACTTCAAATACAACTCTGAGTCCTGCCACGTACAGAAGTACTCTGACGATACAGCCATAGTGGCGTGTGTGAGGGATGGAAGGGAGGGGGAGTACAGGGATCTGATAGGAGCCTTCAGCGTCTGGAGCGAGAGGAATGGTCTGCTCCTCAATCAAACCAAGACCAAGGAGCTAGTTATAGACTTCCGTAGGTCTAAGCCACCTCGGTTGCCCATTAACATCCGGGGCGAGGATATCGAGGTGGTGAAGACCTACAAGTACCTGGGGGTGCATCAGGACGACAAACTGGACTGGTCCACCAACACAGAGGCACTTTATAAGAAGGGCCAGAGCAGGCTGTACTTCCTAAGAAGACTTAGGTCTTTTGAAGTGTGTGGAGAGATGCTGGCCATGTTTTACCAGTCTGTCATGGCCAGCATTCTCTTCTACGCTGCAGTCTGCTGGGGGGGAAACATCACCAAGAGGGATACCGGACGGCTGGACAAGTTCGTAAAAAAGGTGGGTTCAGTGGTGGGAAGGAGCCTGGACTCTCTGGGGACGGTGGTGGAGAGAAGGACTAGGAGTAAGCTGCTGTCCATCAGGGACAACCCCAACCACCCCCTCCATCATGTCCTCGCTGGGCAAACCAGCAGCCGCCGCAGAGGGCGGTTCATCACGATACGCTCCCGGACGGAGCGATATAAAAAATAATTTATCCCGGCTGCACTAAGACTGTTCAATGGCAACTAAAGTAGCAGTCGGGGTCAAGGCTCCTGAATTTGTATTTATTATTTATTTTAATCATCATCATCACTTTTTAGTATTTTAATATAATAACTATAGCCATCTTTTTAATCCACTTTTATATCATGATCTCACTGTTTTTTATATACTGTACATGGCTGGCCCAGTGTTGTTGTCTGTCCTTTATGTTGTGTTGTGTTGTTATGTGTGGTTTTTAGTGGAGTGGCGCGGCAAAACGAATTTCCCCACGGGGATAAATAAAGTATCTTTGAATTGAATTGAATTGAATTGAACAGGTACAGGGAACAATTAACACAGCAGTGTCCGGGGTGGCAGGGTTAGGGGAGATGGTTAAGGGTAGGGAAGGTTGAACATTTATGTATTCCACTGAATCCTGTAGAGTGTCTGCTAGGAAATATGGTGGATATTATCCAATCTTGTGTCACACAACACGCCCTATCCTATCCTATATAGTGAGATGAACAACCCTCATGAATTGTAAAGGGAGAACCTGCCTGCTTTAGCAAAGGTGGGAATTCCTGGACTTCCTTACTATCAATGGAACGATGTGTTTGATGTGTTTTTGGTCATTGTGTTGTTGCTATCCTATCCTGTAATATGGAAAATAAAGAGGATTATAAATTGTAAATACAGGGGCAAACGGCAATTAAGGGTGCAAGGGTTAACCTCAAATGTGGTAGACTTCTCTGTTATGGCACTGTTTCAAAGCACGCTGCCTTTGAGAGTGATTAATTAGACTAACGATCACCAACACAGCGCTATTTGCATATGTCATAACTTATGGTCCATATTAATTTGCGTGTAGCTGTGTACTTTTTGAAGTAGGAACTTGTCCTTGGCGAACTGGGGTCCTCTATGTGCCTGCTAAAAAACTAAAACAACTTAGTGAGCCATTTTTCATGAAAACGACAGAAGGCTGAAGAATAGAAATAACACAAAGGGCTTCGTCCACTGTGTTGGCTTGTGCCCTACAGCAGTGGTTCTCAAACCTCTCCTCGGGGTAGAGTAACCGCTTGGTTTCATGTCCGAGCTGTATAATCTATCATTTTAATCACTTTCTTCTTTTCTTGTTACCTCATTCAGCCAAGGAATACCTAGTTTATCAGCACAGTTTTGAAGAGTTCATTTTCAGTTTCACTTTTACATTTCGTGTGATCCATTAGGTGTTTATTAATGCCTGTGTGGTGTTATTTTTAAAATGTTGACATTTTTGAGTTAGTAATTAATAAAATACAAAGGTTCCATCTCACAAAACATAATGGAATGTAAAAACTTTGACGCTCAATATCTCTGAACTACCCTAAACGGAGATAGAACCTTATAATTCTAAGCTCACGATTTGGATAGAGTGTACAAGGCATTGGGCTTAGTGGAACCCCCACACACACACTCCACACTGCTGCTGTGACAGGGCCCAGTGTTGGTCATTAATGTGGATCCCAGCCTTTTCCAGTTCAGTATCTTTTGTACCATAACTCAGTACCTTTAGTCAACATTTGTAGCAGAGCACTGAAGCTGAGGATTTCACAGGGTGAATTATGATGATATAATAATAATAATAGCTTGGTTTTATATAGCGCCTTTCACAAACCCAAGGACGCTTTACAGATTTCACAGACAGAAAGTCAGACAGAAAAAACAACAACAAAGACAGTGACAGTAACAAAACTAAACCAGGGGCCAAAGGCCTTGGTGAACAGATGAGTTTTGAGGGCTGATTTGAAGGTGTCCAGGGTAGGAGGGGAATTGCGAATCACTGTTAGGGCTTTCACACCGGCGCTGTCTGGCGATTGAGCCCGCGTTCATACCAGTGTATCGTTCGCCAGACAGCGCCAACGTTCGGAGGTTTCCGAACGTGAACCGGTGTTCGGAACTGCCGGTGTGAAAGCCCTATGTGGGGAGAGAGTTCCAGAGGGTGGGTGCTGCCACACTGAAGGCTCTGTCCCCGAGCCAAGTTTCCCTGTCAATCCTTTTTTTAGACAGTTAAATGGCCTACAGTCATAGATTCTTGACTATAAGTGGTCATTTTGGTCTATACTACTAATTCAATTATGACTATGGACAAAGGTACAGAATGTGAGACAAGCCATTTCGATAATTCACTTGCTTTATTAACGAAAACATCATGTCAAACAAATTATGAAAAAATTACATTGTACATGACAGCCGGGTGAAATTTAAGACATCCAAGCTCACATCATGACACATGGTCTTAAATCACTTTGTACACTGGCAACCGTCTTTGATGAGACCAGACATTAATCTTAATGATTTGGCAAGAAGCCAAGTATTGTGCACAATGTTGAAAACCATGATCGATCCCCAGTAACGTTCTAGTGGAGATCAGTCTTGTTTGTACATAGTAACACATCCCTCAGTATTCACATACGACACATCTGCCAGGCTTCTCCAGCTCTGCTCCTAGAGAACTGCTGGGTGAGCCACACGTTCCTTCCAGCCCAGCACTAACACACCTGTTTAAAATACAGGGTTCCTACAAGTTTCGACAAGTCAAATTTAAGACCTTTTTTTAGACCTCTTTGAATAGAGTTTTAGACCTATTCGCGACACCATATGATAGCATTTTGTCATCCTCGAGGTGATGAGATTAGGGATTTCACTGCCAAAAAAAGGAAGCAAATTGGCATTTTTTGGGTTCCAGCTTGATAAATTTCCGCGTAAATAGATCTAGATCAGTGGTCGGACTGATTTCCTTGCAGGATCTCATTTTTAGGACCTAACACCTCATTTTTAGACCGAATAACAAAAATTTGAGGCCTTGAAATTCGGCCTGCTGGATTTTAGACTTTAAGGCTTTTTGCTGGCAGCGCGGGAACCCTGAAAATAATCAACTCGTCGTCACTCTGAAACGTGATGTATTGAAGCAGGTGTGTAAGTGCTGGGCTGGAACAGACGCCTGCGTACACAGCAGCACTCCAGAACTGGAGGGCCTTGAGCCAGCTGCCAGGCCTTTAGAGTTCCATAGAGCAGGGTTCGACGTTAACGGTTGCCCGATTGCCCGGGGGCAAGTAAAAAATTCGCCGGGCTAGGTTGAGAGACAGCAACGACGCTGATCGACAGACAGGTACGCTTTAACAATTGTTCTTCCTGCAACACCGATACACAGATCCAGCAGCGTCGTCGCTGTCACGCAAACAAACCCGGCACATTTTTTACTTGCCCCGGCCAATCGGGCAACCGTTAATGTGGAACCCTGCCATAGACGGTGATCTCTTTAGGTGATCGCTTTGAAGGCTCTCTTCTCCACGTACTTCAGCTTGTGTCTCCTCACGAACCTGGAGGAGAAAGAGAACAACCGTCAAGAACTGTACTTGCTAAATAAGGGCGGCTGTGTCTCAGCAGGTAGAGTCGCCGTCTAATGATCACAAGGTTGGCAGATCGGCGGTTCGAGCCCCAGCTGGCCACATGTCGAAGTGTCCTTGGGCAAGACACTGAACCCCAAAATTGCTCCCAGTGAGTGGGCCGGCGTCTTGTATGGTAGCTACCGTATTTTCCGCACTATAAGGCGCACCGGATTATAAGGCGCACCTTCAATGAATGTCCTATTTTAGAACTGTTTTCATATACAGGGCGCACCGGATTATAAGGCGCACCGGATTATAAGGCGCATAGAATAGATACTGCAGTCAAACGTTTGACTGGGGTTGCGTTACGCCCAAGCTCCACCTACTGCGTTGCGTCACCTCTCCATCGGTGTTGTGTCAACTTCCCGTTGTCCAAGCTCCACCTGAGCGTTGTCACCGTCAACGTTCTACCTGCTCCACTGTCAAAAATATATATTTTTCCACCTCAAGTATCAGCCGTTCGTCATCCATTTTTGCAACAAGCGTCAAGGACCTGCGGTGATTCACAGCTGACTCGCGTGAATAGCAATTCGCAATAGCTGCAACCACGAGATATAGAGTAGTTAGCTACAAGCATTTTCAATCTGCTATTATCTCTATTAGTGGATTAACCGCTGTGGTGATTTAACAGCTGATAAAAATACATCAAGTAGACTACAAACAGAGCAAAACAACACCAGAAAACAACCAATAGGCTATACAATTATAACCAACAACCAATATGTGACAGCTCCTGGTGAAATGTGCAACGTACTTTTTCAGTTTTTACACATGCTTAAACTACAGATTGTAAGCTTTCAAATGATGTGTCATACATTCAAATCAGAGAAAGATTGAACACGACAGGCGTATTTGAATGTTGGTTCACCTCAAACACTGAATGGGAGAAAAGTGACTGACCAAACCACAACAAACGCTGCTAGCGGCTAACAGCTAACAAAACACATCGCTACGAAGGTCTAAACTGTATTTTAATAACATGACAACATACTGGGAGAACATCGACATGCTAAAAACACATAACTACACATAACTAGATGAACACACAGTTCTTGCTTTTGAACACGAGCTAAAACGAAACTATGTTTACAAGTCAACCCTCCCTTACCGGTAGCCTCCGGCAAACGAGAATAATGAATCCAATACACAAATGATAAGTGTTTAGTGATCGTTAAACTGTTGTTTATTATATCGAGTGGGTATTTTAAAACTTCAAGTTGAAAGCACCAAGAATCTCACTTTGTTCCCTCGGAAACTCTGTTTAGTCTTCTTTACTTGGGGTCTTGTGGTGTGGGACTGTGAGTAAGCACAGTATACCGGTGTTTACTGATTACCGTAATGCTGCAAGCGGTGCGGCTTTGTAGTTTACCAGTCGTACTGAAACATTTTGACAGAGCGCCTTGAGCGCCGTGTACAACCAGTATGGATCAACAAATTAACCAATTGATCCATATATAAGGCGCTCCGGGTTATAAGGCGCACTGTCGTTTTTTTTGAAAATTAAAGGCTTTTAAGTGCGCCTTATAGTGCGGAAAATACGGTATATAAGTGCAGTCCATTTACCATAAATAATCTTCACAGAGAGCTACAACTAAGTACCAATAAAATAACGTGTGCCTTCGTTTTGGAAGACAAATTCATCATGAATGACTTTATTTCCCCACAAGCCTTATTTCTCTTGGAACACACATTTTCATCTTGTCTGTGTATCGATGTGTTGTCAATTCATTTCGTCCCGCTTCCACTGCAAGACGCCTAACAGACACAAATCCCCCTCACACACACACACACAGACTTGCTGTAATTTAATTGATTTTTCATTTCAATTGAATTGGCTTTTTTGAAGTAGCTTTGACTGTCAATACTTGAGTAGCCTACCTTTTAATTAAGTATTGCACTCTATTTTATTTCAAATAATCGTTACTAGCCCTGTAGCCCACACAAATTAGATGACGTGTTCCTGCTCTCCTGTTGGCTCTCTGTTTGTATGAGAGCTGAGTTCCACTGGGACTCCCAATCTTCCGTCAGAGACTGAAGACCCATCTCCTCAGGTTACACCTTAACGGCTCCTCCTGAGACACCTACTACCCCACAGCACTGTGTCTCCTGAGACATCTACTACCCCCCAGCACTGTGTCTCCTGAGACATCTACTACCCCACAGCACTGTGTCTCCTGAGACATCTACTACCCCACAGCACTGTGTCTCCTGAGACATCTACTACCCCCCAGCACTGTGTCTCCTGAGACATCTACTACCCCCCAGCACTGTGTCTCCTGAGACATCTACTACCCCCAGCACAAGATTCCTACTTCCCCCCTTGTACTGTTTCTCCAGTGTAAAAAAACAACAACAACAAAACATGTCTATCACGACGACAAGCCCAGTATTTCAGCAATAAAATTTAGCTAAGATGTCTGGTGAACGACAGCCCCTTCTCATCAACGTATGACAAAACAATACTAGTCGAACAAAAACAAGTGACTTTCTCCTTTCGCTAGATACATCCAGAAGGTTGCCGACCCCTGGTCTATAGCATGGCAACGTCATGCAACTGTCATACAAGGCCAGACCGAATAAATGAGTCATTTTCAGAGTTGGCAGGGTCATTAAATTACTTAGAAATGGCCCAAAGTATGTTCTGACAGACACTGAAAAGGACTTACTTGGCTCTTTCTCTGGGCTCGATCATGTTTCTCTTCTGGAGGCTCTTGAAGCGGTCCTTGAGGATGCTGCCCTCTGGCTGCAGGAGGGGGGAATTACATGAGTAGATCCAAATATACTTATGTCAATTAAGCCAGCTCAGTAATTGTTTAACTATAGATATTGAGGTATGAATCAGAGACTTAACTGCTACGCAAGTCGTAATTCACGTATCTAAACCTAACCACTCTAAATACGGACTAACCGCCACAGAAGTTGCATTTAGCATAGCTTTTCATACAAACCAGGTCTACAATATCTCATACGAATTGGGTGTTCTGCTTTTTGTATGAATTCATACGAATTAAGCATAAAGATCTGTCCCTACACGATACAGCACATAGCCATTTTGAGCATAAACACATACATATACATATACATTGAGTATATTGGCAAAACTCTAATCCACCGCCCAGCCCTACGATCAGGCCCAGCCCTACGATCAGGCCCAGCCCACCTCCCAGCCCACCGCCAAGCCCTACGATCAGGCAGACAGAGAGACGAACCTTGAGCGTCCTCAGGGACCCGGGGATCTCGTCACTCAGCTGCACCTCCAGGTCAGCAGCCTGGAACCTGGGGTGAGAAGAAGGAGGGTGACCTGGTTAAGATGGCCGCCGCGCAGTACAGAACACAGGGAGGGAGTCTGGTGTCCCCGTAAAAAAACACTATGCGCAGCCATGCGGAACCTGCAACTAGTCCAGAAACGTGACACGTCTTTTTTTGACAGGTTATTTATTTGACAAATTACATTGTTTACAAAAAAGTTCTGTCATCACTTTTATAGTGTCTTCAACCACACAGACAGTGGTGCTGGACAAACACTAATAAGGCGTTTATTATATCTCAGGGTTTGACAGTAACGCTTTTTTACTTGCCCGGAGCAAGTAAAACATTCACTGGGTTTCGTTTGTTTGCGTGAGCCCGACGACGCTGCTTGATCCTAGATATTTGTATCTGTGTGCAGGAAGAACAACAAACGGCGCAGGCGCCAGACTAGACTAGATGATCGTGGAGTGTAGGAGTGGGACGATTAGAAAATGTCATGTCACGATTATCGTGTGCAAAATAATCGCGATCCACGATATTATCACGAGAATTTTTTTTTTTTAATGCCAATAAAACACACTGTAATCACTTTAACTTAGATTTTGTTGTATTTTTAGGACATTTTAAGTCAGTAATTCAAATTCAGATTCTAGTGGCACATATCTCTGGCCATAATCCGGGTCCTTAAGAAAGAGCAATTCCTTTTCGGCCAATCAGCACCTTTCATTAACGTACCCAAGGAAGTTTAAAGAACGCACTCCCAGTGTTGCCAACTTCCAGAGCCCCTTGGAGACTTAATTAGTCAAAAGCGACCAGCGACAAATCTAACTTCCTTTTCTGGTCATTTGGGGAATTACTGTAAAGCATCTAACATATCCTGTATTCCACGGTTCACGTTACAACCGAGCTCAGGAGAGACGAGTACATACAGTCTATGGCGAGCGAGGGTTGCCGTCTCCTCTCTCCCTCAACACTCACTCCCGCGGCCAGTCTGATAGCAGCCGCGGGGAGCGTACCGTTGTTCCCCGGGTCCTCGCAGAGGGTTCGGGCAAAGTTCGGGAAATAACGGACGGTTGTCATGTGTTTATACAGCATGGATGTTACGTGCCTAATGCCTTTGATGCGCACACTTGCTACTTGCCGCTTTAATCATTGTATTTAGCCTATAGCACAAGTCATGCATTGAATGTAACCTCAAGTGCTGAACAGTATTAAGTAAACCACAATATATTTGCTAAAGCTTAGGGGCGACCGTGCCTTTTGCAGCCATAGACTGTCACTGCCTGGTAATAACAAGGAAGGCCAATGACAGTATCCCGTCTAAAGTTTTTCACCAGCCATGGTGAGTAGGCTAGCATACGTTACCTAGTAACTGACTGACACGGCTGACTTGACAGTAACGTTACCCATGCAGGCTGAACAATAGCGCGAGACAAGTTCTGTGAGGATATTCGCGCGCGGCTCATGTAAGGAATTGCAATTATATTAGAGTAACAGTCGCTAACTTGACTGCAAAAGTAATGTAGCCTAGGCTGAAAAATAGCGCCAGACATTTGTTAAACACAGTTTATTCATAACATACGATTATGACGATTATTCAAATAATTAAAATTCTCCACGATTAAGTTATCGCGGGTGTTTTTATCGCGATTAACGATAAAAACGATAATCGTCCCATCCCTAGTGGAGTGAAGATATTATTAAAGCGTACGCGCCTGTCGATCACCCGTATGCTTTGATAATATCTTCACTCCACTGTATCTATAGCGATTTTTTACGGTTTTACGGCGGTATTGACAGAAAACGTCGCTATTTTCAGAAACCGCAATGTACGGTATAATCGTAATCATAAACGCCCAACCCTACCCCATGTGTTGAAACATTGGTAAAAATGTACTTTAAAACGAAATACGCTTAAAACAACACATGCAACAAGGAGTTTGCAGAGCCTGAAATAAGCCTACATATTCAAATCTATTCACACAGATTCAAATACTTGATAACAGAGAAAAGCAGAGCTTCCAACATCGCCATACGATTGTAGCGCAAGGCATAGCCAACTAATGTTGCTCTCAGTTAAAAATGCTCAAAAGAGGGGGCGCTTGGTGGCGTAACACACTAAGCTTCAACCATGTAACTGCAGGGTTCCCGGTTCGATTCCGACCGTGGACATATCCTGCATGTCATCCCGTCTCTGTCTCTCTGTCTCTCTGTCTCTCTCTCTCTCTCTCTCTCTCTCTCTCTCTCTCTCTCTCTCTCTCTCTCTCTCTCTCTCTCTCTCTCTCTCTCTCTCTCTCTCTCTCTCTCTCTCTCTCTCTCTCTCTCTCTCTCTCTCTCTCTCTCTCTCTCTCTCTCTCTCTCTCTCTCTCTCTCTCTCTCTCTCTCTCTCTCTCTCTCTCTCTCTCTCTCTCTCTCTCTCTCTCTCTCTCTCTCTCTCTCTCTCTCTCTCTCTCTCTCTCTCTCTCTCTCTCTCTCTCTCTCTCTCTCACCCATCCTTCCTGTCAAAATCTCTACTGTCTCTATCACAACAAAAATAAAAATATGAGTGGGACTGCCCCACTCAGAAAAAAAGAAAATGTTGAGCTAAAAAAAGAAAATGCTCAAAAGAGCACCACCCCTAGTGCCGAAAACAACACTTGTGTAAAAAAAGGGCCTTGGGCCTTTACTCACTTGAGCCTGCCGAGGCGTCTGGGCAGGGCCTTCTGGGCCTCCTGCTTGGCCTTGCGTTTGACCTGCCTCTCCCTGGTCAGCTGGTCTCTCCTCTTCAGAGAGGCGTGGATGGAGCGCAGCTGGAAGAGCTGCTGCCGCTTGTCCGTCACGGTGCGCTCCGTCTGCTTCTGTTGCTCCTGTGTGGTGAAAGAGACAGAGAGAGACAGTTAGAGACAGAGAGACAGTTAGAGACAGAGAGACAGTTAGAGACAGAGAGAAACAGAGAGAGACAGTTAGAGACAGAGAAAGACAGAGAGAGACAGTTAGAGACAGAGAGACAGTTAGAGACAGAGAGACAGTTAGAGACAGAGAAAGACAGAAAGAGACAGTTAGAGACAGAGAGAGACAGTTAGAGACAGAGAGAGACAGAGAGAGACAGAGAGAGACAGTTAGAGACAGAGAGAGACAGTTAGAGACAGAGAGAGGCAGAGAGAGACAGTTAGAGACAGAGAGAGGCAGAGAGAGACAGTTAGAGACAGAGAGAGACAGAGAGAGACAGTTAGACACAGAGAGAGACAGTTAGAGACAAAGAGAGACAGAGAGAGACAGTTAGAGACAGAGAGAGACAGTTAGAGACAGAGAGAGACAGAGAGAGACAGTTAGAGACAGAGAGAGACAGTTAGAGACAGAGAGACAGTTAGAGACAGAGAGACAGTTAGAGACAGAGAAAGACAGAAAGAGACAGTTAGAGACAGAGAGAGACAGAGAGAGACAGTTAGAGACAGAGAGAGACAGAGAGACAGTTAGAGACAGAGAGAGACAGTTAGAGACAGAGAGAGACAGAGAGAGACAGTTAGAGACAGTTAGAGACAGAGAGAGACAGTTAGAGACAGAGAGAGGCAGAGAGAGACAGTTAGAGACAGAGAGAGGCAGAGAGAGACAGTTAGAGACAGAGAGAGACAGAGAGAGACAGTTAGACACAGAGAGAGACAGTTAGAGACAAAGAGAGACAGAGAGAGACAGTTAGAGACAGAGAGAGACAGTTAGAGACAGAGAGAGACAGAGAGAGACAGTTAGAGACAGAGAGAGACAGTTAGAGACAGAGAGACAGTTAGAGACAGAGAGACAGTTAGAGACAGAGAAAGACAGAAAGAGACAGTTAGAGACAGAGAGAGACAGAGAGAGACAGTTAGAGACAGAGAGAGACAGAGAGACAGTTAGAGACAGAGAGAGACAGTTAGAGACAGAGAGAGACAGAGAGAGACAGTTAGAGACAGTTAGAGACAGAGAGAGACAGTTAGAGACAGAGAGAGGCAGAGAGAGACAGTTAGAGACAGAGAGAGGCAGAGAGAGACAGTTAGAGACAGAGAGAGACAGAGAGAGACAGTTAGACACAGAGAGAGACAGTTAGAGACAAAGAGAGACAGAGAGAGACAGTTAGAGACAGAGAGAGACAGTTAGAGACAGAGAGAGACAGAGAGAGACAGTTAGAGACAGAGAGAGACAGTTAGACAGTTAGAGACAGAGAGAGACAGTTAGAGACAGAGAGAGACAGTTAGAGACAGTTAGAGACAGTTAGAGACAGAGAGAGACAGAGAGAGACAGGGAGAGACAGTTAGACACAGAGAGAGTAGGGGTGGGACGATTAGAAAATGTAATGTCACGATTATCGTGGGCAAAATAATCGCGATCCACGATATTATCGCGATAATAATAAAAAATAATAATAATAATAATAACATTAACATCATTTTAAAAACATCTTGACAAAAATAAAAATCTTTAATAAAATCTTAAATAAGGTAATGATAAATTATAAGGTATCACTGCATAAATAAAGGAAAAAAATACTGTCAAACAAAACTTGAACACTGACACTTTTCTGTCATCAAACTGAGTGCTAGGCTTGTGGCTTAGAGACTTGAAAGCTTCAAGATAGGTTAAAGTGCAAAAATGTCAACATGTTCACTTTTTCTGCCTTTAGCTGTGCTCGGAGAGGTGTGAGTATGTGCCCACTGGCACTAAACACTCTCTCTGAAGGAACACTAGTTGCAGGTATGCATAGAAGCCTGCGTGCAACCCTGGAAAGGTGAGGCAATGGACACGGGGCCGATGCAGCCATGGTGAGAAGGCTAGCATACGTTAGTGACTGACTGACAAGGCTGACTTGACAGTCACGTTACCCATGCAGGCTGAACAATCGCGCGAGACACATTTCTGTGAGGATATTCGCGCGCGGCTCATGTGAGAAATCTCAATTATATTACTATTTATTTATAACATACGATTATTACATCCTCCCTCTCGCCAGTTTGGGGCAATAGACTTCTCCCCTGGTGCCACGGATAGGGGTTTCAAGCGGTGGGACAGCAAATTGATGGTTACTATCGGACATTTATATGATACGGAAATACTACTTTCATTTGACCAATTATGTAAGAAATATGACCTACCACGAAATGAGTTTTTCAGATACCTTCAGATACAAAGTTTTTTAAATAGCCAAAAAGACACTGGCCTCTGTCACCAACCATCTCCGCTGGAGGAGATAGTCTCTGCTGGAAAGACGAGAGGCATTCTGGGGCTTGGGTATAGAGCACTTTCGAAATATGATAAAGGCAAACCTGCATTTACGCCCAAAGACTGGAATAATGACCTGAACATTAATACTGATGCAGCAACTTGGTCACTAATATGGCAATCGGCAAACGACATCTCAATCTGTAATAGGACGAAGGAAACGCAATTTAGACTACTACAACGTTTGCAGATTACTCCCCAACTTAGACATAAAATGGATCATAACAAATCGGAAATGTGTACAAAGTGTATTACCGAGGTTGGGAGCTTTGTTCATTGTGTTTGGACTTGTAGATATATAGATGATTACTGGAAAGGTATAGTGGATAAAATTCATCTAATTCTAGATGTTACATTGGATAAGGACCCCATGTGTCTATTGTTTGGGTTGCCAGACAAACAACTTAAAAGTATGCATTCCAAAAGACTTCTGTGTATCCTCACTTTTTGTGCAAGGAAAAATATATTGCTGAAATGGATAGACTGCAAACCGCCTACAATAGCTGGATGGCACAAGGTAATTTTTGATATGATTCCTATGGAATATCTGACATATAGGTCTAAGTGTAAGATAAAGACATTCTATAAGATTTGGTCTCCGTTCTTAGATTATATTGGTACCAGACTGGCTGCCATTGTAATGAAAGGTTTGGTGGATTACACTCAAGAAAGTACACAAGACTAATGTGTAACAGATCTACAATGTATGGGTCACAATATTATTTACTGTGCTGGTGTTGTGCTGCCGCTGTGTTTAGGACTGTGATCCCCCCATATATTATGGCATTTGTTGTCATTTTCTTTTCTGTTTATTTCTGATATGTGACATGGCCTCCTTCCCCCCCTGTTTTTTTGTTTTTGTTTTGTTTTGTTTGTCTTTGTTTTTTGTTTGTTAGTTTGTTTAAAAAAAAAGAAAAAGAGAAATAACATTTTCTGTTATTGTTTATGGACAATGTACTGCATAACAAAGTGCAAAACTAGTTTTCTACTATTAATGGGACAATAACCTCCCCCACGGATACTAGTTGTTGTTGTTATGTCCTGTTGTGTACATGTCTCTGTGAAACTCAATAAAAATATTAACAACAACAACAAAAAACACACATAGGTCACATACATTAATACATACAATAAAAACAGACAGATCAAATCATGATACAGGTGATGGTACTCCTGCTGGGCATTGCTGCCTGACGCACCTCCAACAGTGCCTTTAGAACAGGTGTGCTGTGACACCTCACTGAACACCTATGTGGGCCTAACTGGGTCATCAGCTGGGGACCACCAGTCAGACAAAGCAGTGTTTATAAAATGTAGTGCCTATTTAAAAAGTCCAGTCATTTAAAAATAATAATAATAAAATAAAATAAAAACCAAAAAAATAAATAAAACGATTATGACGATTATTCAACTAATTAAAATTCTCCACGATAAAGTTATCGCGGGTGTTTTTATCGCGATTAACGATAAACACGATAATCGTCCCATCCCTAAGAGAGAGAGACAGTTAGACACAGAGAGAGACAGTTAGACACAGAGAGAGACAGTTAGAGACAGAGTTAGACAGTTAGAGACAGAGAGAGACAGTTAGAGACAGAGAGAGACAGTTAGAGACAGAGAGAGACAGAGAGAGACAGAGAGAGACAGAGAGTCATTATGCTGCTCCACAAGACACTGAATGGCCACTAGTCCCAGGCTAGTCCCAGGCTAGACACAGGCTAGTGCCAGGCAGTTTTTCAGGACAGTAAGGGATACAGGTTTCATGTGTTTTTCTGAAAGTTTTCCGAAATAACCTACCACAAAAAGAGTCTATGTTACAGCGACAGTTCAACTCAAGGTTTAGTGAGTCGAGCCACGCCAGGGAGAACGATGTGAAAAGAGAATAACTGAACCATCGTAGCGCAGTTCGTGTTTGTTTATATTACCGTTATCGAAGTTACATTCTTACCGTTGCTGAGCAACCAATAAACAACTGTTCAGCGGATGAATACACTTACAATAAAACATAGTTCCGTTTAGGGCTGCCACAAACGATTATTTTCATAGTCGATTAGTCACAGATTATTTTAATGATTAGTCGACTAATCAGATCATAAATTACAGCTTATCGCACAATTACTCAATCGCTCTTATTTAGCTATCATCTTCTAAATCAGCTTCTAAATTTAGCTTGAAGTTGTTAGTTGTTGTTGTAGGCATGTGCTAACTAAAAATAAAGACAATTAAAATGATTGTTCACTCAAAAATAGATCTTTTAATGAAGCAGCCTATTTATTTCTGGCATCACTTGCATGTAATGTAATGTAATAGTGCAAAACAAAGGGTATAGTGCATCTTCTCAGGCATACATTTTATCACAGTACATCATTTTAAAAATGTAGTACTCAGCAGTTTGCACTCTCTACTACATTTTTTAAATGTGTTTGATGCCTGAGAAGATGCACTATACCCTTTGTTTTGCACTATTACATTACATTACATGCAAGTGATGCCAGAAATAAATATGCTGCTCTCCCTCCCTCTCTCTCTCTCTCTCTCTCTCTCTCTCTCTCTCTCTCTCTCTCTCTCTCTCTCTCTCTCTCTCTCTCTCTCTCTCTCTCTCTCTCTCTCTCTCTCTCTCTCTCTCTCTCTCTCTCTCTCTCTCTCTCTCTCTCTCTCTCTCTCTCTCTCTCTCTCTCTCTCTCTCTCTCTCTCTCTCTCTCTCTCTCTCTCTCTCTCTCTCTCTCTCTCTCTCTCTCTCTCTTACACACACACATTTAAAATCTTTATTTGCGTTCACATTTTACAATAAAATTCTTGAACACAAACAGTATTAGTTGCACCAGCATAGGACACTCGATAATTCAAGCTTTACAATCTGTCTATGGGTAGCAGCGTCTCCTCCATATGTGGCGGCTGCCTGACGACTAGTCTGTGGACATTACCAAGGCTTCCAAATACAAACACTAATAATTTACATTTGTACCCAAGCTGTACAATGGCATAGAGATCCGTGTCCACTGACAGTCCGTTCAGGTGCGCCAGGGAAGGGTCGGCATTCTCCGGTAGTCTATAGACTCTCCCGCTGAGCAGCGCCCGCTTGAACGCGAGCCTCAATACGGTGATAAAAAGCATTGTCAAAGCGAGTTTTCCAAGCACTGGTTGCATCTTCTACATTAACGATGGCAGTTACAACGGGTGTGCGTGTGGGTAGATGTTAATAAAAAGTTATTTAGGTTTAGATGTCGAAAAACTCTCAAACAACTTTCACGAGCTGTGCGGCCACCGGCCCGCTCCCCAGCTGCTGCTGCACACACACTAGAGTGCAGATCAGACAGACGCACTTCACATATCACATCGTGTAAAAAAGTCCTCCTCCCATTCTGGATGGAAGTTGTACGTTATTGGTTTCTTACTTGGTCCAGCTTCCCCACTCATTTGTATACCCTTTCTTTAGTATTATATAGTAAATGGTAGATTTTTTTTTTTTTTTCTTTCCTAGCACCAGGGGAGCCACCCCTCCCAAATGTCGTTGTTTGGTACCTGTACTATAGCAATGACAATAAAGACCATTCATTCATTCATTCAAATTGGAAGGCTAACTAGGTAATTAGTCTCGCCGGTATTTTGTATTTTGTAGTTGACGCTGTTGACTGCGCATGCGTGGTGAACCGTGTGTTAGGTGAAAAGATCAGATCTCAGACTGGCTTACCTGTACGTCAATCAAGTGGCAAAAGCCATAGTGAGGATGGATGATAGGCGAACGCTAGCCAGTGGCAGCTTCAGGGAAGAAAAACGAATGCTTATCGCTTATTTCAGCTCCAAAAAAGCATGCGATGACGTTGATTACCAAATATGTCGGCGACGATTTTGGTAATCGACGTCGTCGCGACTAGTCGACTAATCGTGGCAGCCCTAGTTCCGTTAAAGTACATTAATTAAAAGTTTGTCTTGTCTTCACCGCTAGCTGTGCTAATATCCATGATATACCACGGCTTCTCGTTCCATAACGCTTGAATGTAGCTCGGACAGCGTACCTTTATCTTCTCAGCTCTCTCCTTCCTCCTTTGTTTCTCTGTCTTCTTCTCCTGCTGCAGACACACGCCCAGGGCCACGTCGTCCTCCTCCTCCTCCTTCTCCTCCTCTTCCTCTTCCTCCACCAGCCCTTCCACCTGTTCCTGGAACTTAGACTCCTGCAGGAACACAAACATGTCAGGGAAACTGGAGCTTGAGGATATATGCAGGTATTTCACTGACTGGGGGAGGGATGATGAATAGCTAAGAGGTTAGGTACTGATGTCATACCTCAGTGGCTGTGTCTTCTCGTTTGACAGCGAGCTGTCTCTCTATCCTGAGCTCCGCTTTCTGTTTCTTCAGCTCCACATCGTGGGCTTCTTGTAGCAAGGCCTGGGTATGAACAGAGAGAGAGATGTCAGGGAGGCAAAGCACTTCAGTGTATAAATGACATGGTATTGGCGTAACACGCATCATAAAAAGATAAGTTACGGTTGCCCATAGCAACCCTTCCCTATGTCAAGATTATTGTGCACCATAAATAAAAGCATATGTTACGTGTTTGATTTATATGACACTATAGTAGGGTTGGGCGGTATCAAAAAAATAAAATAAACGTTAAACCTCCGCCAAATTAAACCGCAGTTTACGGGATCATGACTATCATTATTATTTTTTTATAAGACAAAAATGTGATGCATGTTCCAGTTTTATTCTCTGAACATCATAAAAAACTATTATTTTACACAGTCAAATAGCAGACAGGGTTCCCACACCTTCTGAAACATCAAATTCAAGCAACTTTCAAGGACTTTCAAGACTCAATTCCCTCAAATTCAAGGACCCAACACGGCATAGTTTGAGACAGATCTAGGTGAGAATTTATATAATAGGAACTATCCGCTCACAGACAACAATTAAAAAGAGAGGCTTTTGAATGTAGAGGCTTGAACACTAGATGGTCTCTATAATTACGTAGTTTTTTATATATATATATATATATATATATATATATATTTAGTTATTTATTTTTTAGAGAGAGCGAGAAGGGAGGGGGGGTTCAAGCACTTTCAATGACCCATGTCTATTTTCAAAAACCTTTAAGGCCTTGATTATTTATTTTTTAATTCGCAAACTTTCAGGGATTCCAAGGACCTGTGGGAACCCTGAGCAGAGGACTGAGTTTTTTTAAAATATTATTATTATTGTTCTGAGTGGGGCAGTCCCACTCATAATTTTTTTCATTTCATTGGACAGATAGTGAAGACAGACAGGAAAGTAAGGAGAAGAAGGGAGAGAGGGCATGTCAGGAGGGGCCCGGATTCGACCCCATGCCGACATGGGCAAATGTGTGCACTGTAGGCCGCGGTGCTAGACCACTGGACCACCCCAGGCCACAGAGGACTAAGAGTTACCTGGTGGGAGAAGAAGTCAGGGTTGTAGGAGCCTCCGGGGGCGATGACCTCCACAGCCGGGAGGACCGAGGCCTTCTCATTCAGCTTGTCTGGCCGCTAAAACAAAGGACCATGATTTTAAAGACGGTCATTGTCCAACATGGGTGAGGTCATTTGACCCTGTGAGTATTTTTTTTTTTATGTCTTTGCACTCGATCAAATTTCAGGACCCTCCTTTTATGACTTTTCCTAGATATGTGCGTTCTACCACCCAGTATCCTTACATTTTCAAAATCAGGATAATATTATTTTTTTATTGGGGTGAACTATGCCTTCAAACGTTTTAGATGTAGAAGTGTGCTGCCCTCACCTTCACAAGCTTCTTTCCAGTTTGTTCGAGGAACCAGGGGTCTCTAGTCTCTTTGACTGAGAGATGGATGGAAAAAACTGAGTCACAAACAATATAAATGATAAAATAAATGATCTCAAAAACAGAGGAAACGATTTGGGGGGAGGGGAGGGTACCTCATAATTCAATAGCTTCAATTAACTACCCCCATAACTGTCCCCCAACTCACCCTCTGCTCCCCACAGATCGTAGTAGGGTCTCTCTGGGTGGTTGTTGGCCACTGTTGGCTGTTTCCGTGGCAACGTCTCTGTCGCCGGCCTGATGTTCAACAGCCGCTTCTGTCTCCGTGAGAACACGCCCTTGGCAGCGAGCTTCTCTGTGCTCTGAGCGATGCGACGAAGTTTCTTGGCGTTGGGCTTCTGGTGAGCCAACACACTGAGGGGAGGGACGATGTTTTAACACTAGAACAGCCACGGGTGGGGTCTTTTAGCACTCCATCACATTTCAGGACCCTCCTTTCATGACTTTTCCTAGATATGTGCGTTCGAAACACCCAGTATCCTTACATTTTCTAAATCACATCAGGATAAGCTAGTATAAAGCTATTTTGCTACTTTTTCTGTGTAGGATGCCATGCCTCATACTGACAGAACCAGACTCCAAAGGTGTGAGTGGGTGTGGGGAAAAGGGTAGAATGATGGTCAGGATGATGTTTGAGTTTTTAGGTCAGGATGATGGGGGGTAAAGAGGGTGAGGGGCAGGATGACAGGGGTGGGATGGCAGGGTTCCTACAAGTTTCAACAAGTCAAATTTAAGACCTTTTTAGACCTTTTTTCGACTTTAAAGGCCAATGCACACGGCGTGCGATTTTTGTTGCCGGACAAAATTCGATTTTGAAGTTTGAATGGAAGTCTATGAGAAAATCTCATCCCAATGCACACGGCCCCGATTTTAATCGCACCGCGAAAATTCGATTCCATTCGTTTTGAATGGGACAAAGCACACGGCGTGCGAGTTTTGTCGCACTGTCCAATTTTGCTAATTTTGTAAAAGTTTGTGGTGCAACGGATTATTGCATCACAATGGGACAATTGGGAAAACTTCAACTGGTCTATCTAAATTAATTGAGTCACTCATAACGGGGAGAGAGACTGGAGCATACCTTTTTATATAGTTATAGTTTAGCAAAAAAGCTTGCTATCATTACATAAAAGCATATCAACGTTAACGTTGCTACTCACCCATTTTCGTTTGTCTCCTTTCGTTGATGACTGTCTCCGTCCTCCGAATCTATGTCTGCCTGATCATCACCCATAATGAAGTGGCTTTTATAATACACCTTTCTGGCTGTGTGTTTTGTGCGCTCCCTCTCCTGACATTTTACCAATACCCCTAAATCAGGGGACCCACATATTTTATCACAATATGTCTAGTTGTATCTTGTAGAAATTGTGGAAGCAAGGCAAGCAATATTGGTAGAGCCTATTGCAATCAGCCTGCCTGGTCCGACTACGTAACAATAAAGTAACAATTGAGAATGGAATGTTGTGTTGCAACAAAATCTCGCACGCCGTGTGCATTGGGATGAGATTTTTTATGATTTTCTCATAGACTTCAATGGTGTGAGTTGAAAATGGAATTTTGCCGTGTGACAAATCGCATCGCACGTCGTGTGCATTGCAATCGAATGTTGTCCGGCAACAGAAATTGCATGCCGTGTGCATTGGCCTTAAGGCTTTTTGAGACCAGCGTGAGAACCCTGGGATGGTTAAGGGCCAGAGGATGGGGTGAAAGGTGAGAGACAGAAAGAAAGAGAGGATCAGTGAATACTCACTCTTTAGGCGGAGGGACGAGGGAGTCGTGCTGCAGTATCAGATCGATCCTCAGAGGCCGTGACGCTCTCCCCCTCCTACCCACTTTGACTTCTGTCACTACAAACAGAGAAACAGATAATAATACATTAATAATAATTCATCATTACATTTATATAGCGCTTTTCCGAGGCTCAAAGACGCTGACAATATGGGGGAAACGGAAAACACAGAAACAACAAGCTACAGATAACATGAGCACATACAACACAGAGTTAACGAACGGGGAGGGGGGTGGCGGGGTTAGGGGAGATGGTTAGGGGCAGGGGAGGTTGTATGCATGGGAGAACAGGTAGGTTTTGAGGTGGGATTTAAAAGTGGAGAGTGAGGATGAGTCTCTGGGTGGTTGAGGAAGAGAGATCACATTCATGACACTGAACATCTTCGGCCAACAAACACATCTTAAAATGTAATATTGCTTCCAAGTCAACACAGTAGTGTTGTTAGTAGTAGTGTTGTTAGTAGTAGTGTAGTTAGTAGTAGTAGTGTTGTTAGTAGTAGTAGTGTTGTTAGTAGTAGTTAGTAGTAGTGTAGTTAGTAGTAGTTAGTAGTAGTAGTGTTGTTAGTAGTAGTGTTGTTAGTAGTAGTGTTGTTAGTAGTAGTGTTGTTAGTAGTAGTGTTGTTAGTAGTAGTGTAGTTAGTAGTAGTGTTGTAGTTAGTAGTAGTGTAGTTAGTAGTAGTGTTGTTAGTAGTAGTGTAGTTAGTAGTAGTGTAGTTAGTAGTAGTGTTGTTAGTAGTAGTGTTGTTAGTAGTAGTGTAGTTAGTTAGTTACCTGTCTGAACTGGTTTCTTCTGAACTCCAGTGTCCACAAAGAACAGGCTGTCATCTGACTTTTCAGATATTAGACCTCTGTCAAAAACAAAAGACAATAGATTATATTAGATTCAACTTCATTGTCATCGCAGAATACAAGTACTATACAACGGAATGCAGTTTAGTATCCAACCAGAAGTGCAAATAGTGATAAGGTGTTTTTTATTGGTTTTTATAAAAACACAACACCATGTATACATTCAATCAATCAACAAATAGTGATATAAGGGCATGATAATAAGGGCATGATATTAATAGAACAAGAATGGTAGTGATAGGTGACTATGTAATATACAGTATGTGCAGAGGTACTATTGTAAACATCAGTTTAGTTATACAGTTATGTGCTATGTACAGTTATGAGCTATGTACAGTTAGCCTATGAGTTATGTACCGTTATGAGCTATGTACAGTTATGAGCTATGTACAGTGAGATAGTTTATGTACAGTGAGATAGTTTATGTACAGTGAGATAGTTTATGTACAGTATCTAATGTGCAGAAGTATAAAAGAAGTAATGTAAACATCAGTAGTGCAAAGGTTATAGAGTGATCACATTAACCAGGGACGCGCAGCCAACAAGTATTGTCATTGTCATCATACTATTGGCATTATCATACATTGTCATATCCATAATATCCCAAAGTGGGGACAAAGGGAGAAATGCGTCATGTTTCAGGGTGTTGTTCTTGTTGTAACACATGATCGTCTAACAGCGACCAGCCACATGTGCTTACCCCGTCGTCCTCTCCTGGAGCCTCACGTCGTCCAGAAACTCCTCCACATCTTGGACGTCACTGTGCTTGTTCCAACTTTTCTTCTTGTTTTTATTCACACGTTTCCTCCGACCACCGATCAAGTCACTGGCGCCGATCGACGAGTTCTTTTTAAGTGATAGAAACCCATCTTGTCCAGCCGCCACGCGTCTAGCTCTCTTGGCCGACGCCATGCTGGTAGATGATAGACCACAGCAGTCATACGTCATCACGTCACTTCCCTGAGAGCAACACACATCCGGGTATTTTGCTCTCCCGTCATGCAGTGTTGCCAGATGGGGCATATTCCCGCCGAATGGGCTACTTTTGATCACACGGTCCAGCTCAAATTACGTCACAAGTTAGGTAGGAAAACATTTTGACATATTATAAGGCCAATGCACACGGCGTGCGATTTTGTCGCCGGACAACATTCGATTGCAATGCACACGGCGTGCGATGCGATTTTGTCGCACCACAAAATTCGGTTTTCAACTCACACCATTGAAGTCTATGAGAAAATCTCATCCCAATGCACATGGCATGTGATGCGATTTTGTCGCACCACAACATTTCAGATTCAGATTCCGATTCAGATAACGTTTATTGCCATTATGCATACACATATAGGAATTTGCTTCGACATTACAGTAAGTGCGTTTATACTTTTTTCACGTGTCAAAAAACAGGACAACACAGGACAGACAACAGTGCATTGGATAGTGCAATATAAAGTGCAGTGCAGAGTTTTTACGGTGAGTCCAGTGCATATTCAGTCCTGGGCAGACTTGGGGGCGGGGGGGAGGGGGAAGCCAGAGTCATTTATCAGCCTGGCGGCTGAGGGGTAGAAACTGAGCCTGTGGCGGGCCTTCAGTGCCTTAGGCAGCCGCAACCTTCTTCCAGAGGGAAGCAGGGTGAGGAGGCCGTGGCCGGGGTGGAAGGGGTCTGCCATGATCTTCCTTGCCCTCCTCAGAGCCCTGGTGTCATGCAGGGAGTTGAGGGAGGGCAAGGGACAGCCGATCACCCTCTCTGCTGAACGTAACACCCGCTGCAACTTGGCCTTGTCCTTGGTCGTTGCAGCAGGGAACCAGGTGATGATGGAGTGGGTGAGGATGGACTCTATGATGGCCGTGTAAAACTGGACCATCATGGACCTCGGCAGCCTGAGTTTCCTCAGCTGCCGGAGGAAGAACATCCTCTTCTGGGCCTTCTTCGTGAGGGCCTCGGTGTTCCGCTCCCACTTGAGGTCCCGGGAGATGGTCATGCCTAGAAAGCGGCATGACTCCACGGAGGCCACCGGGGTACCTCCCAGCGTGATGGGAGGGGGCAGGGCTGCTTTCCTACGGAAGTCCACCACCATCTCCACTGTTTTCAGAGCATTGAGCTCCAGATTGTTTAAACTGCACCAGCTCTGCAGCCCCTCGATCTCACCCCTGTAGGCAGATTCGTCCCCCCCGGAGATGAGGCCCACCAGGGTGGTGTCGTCTGCAAACTTCAGGAGCTTGACCGAGGGGTGGCGGGAGACACAGCTGTTGGTGTAAAGCAGTGTTTCCCAAACTGTGGGGCGCGCCCCCCCTAGTGGGGCGCGGGGGTACTGCAGGGGGGCGCAGAAATAATATGGGAGGGGGAAAAAATGCACACACAAGAGCTGTAAACAAACATTGCTTGCTTAAGGTTACCATCAGGGGTGTTGTGGGCGTTGGACGATTTTATAATAAAAATGAGAACCTGAATGGAGCGCAGGCCATAAACTGTAACAAAGAGGCAGCGAGGGGGCGCGAGCTGTGGGAATACTGCTGCCTTTTGCAACATCGTACCTGTGTGAGATAGGCTTTTCTGCTGTTGCTGCTATCAAAAGCAAATACAGGTCGAAGTTGAACATTGAGAATGAACTGAGAGTGGCAGTCTCAAAACAACAACCCCGCTTTGAGAAGATTTGCAAGGCACAAGTCATTGATCGTAATTGTGATAGGAATGTGTGGAGTAAGAATAGTGATGCAGTAGAAATTAGTTAATGTTGATATGTTGAATATTTCAGTGGCACAGGATCATTTGCCAAGCACTTATGTTCCTTTTCAACCCATAATAAAATATAAAACTATAGTTGGATATACTGTATGTGTCTTGTTATTATTAGAAGAGAAAATGTAATGTTTGTACAACTTTATACAATTAATTATATCAATCTAGGTGGGAACCGGGTTAGGGGGGGCTCGAAAATATTTCCAATTACCCAAGGGGGGCCTGATTGAAAAAGTTTGGGAACCGCTGGTGTAAAGGGAGAATAGTGCTGGAGACAGGACGCAGCCCTGCGGGGAGCCCGTGCTGGTGGACCTGGAGCTGGAAATGCTCTTCCCCAGCTTCACCCGCTGAGACCTGTCAGTCAGGAAGTCCGTGATCCACCTGCAGGTGGAGTCCGGCACCTGCAGCAGGGATAGCTGGTGCTCCAGGATGTGTGGGAGGATCGTGTTGAAGGCCGAGCTGAAGTCCACGAACAGGATCCTGGCGTAGTTGCCTGCAGTGTCTAGGTGTTCTAGTACGTAGTGCAGAGCCATGTTCACGGCGTCCTCCGTGGATCTATTGGCTCTGTACGCGAACTGCAGGGGGTCCAGCACAGGATCCGTGATGAGCTTCAGGTAGGCCAGGACAAGGCGCTCCAGGACCTTCATGACGACAGAGGTCAGAGCAACGGGTCTGTAGTCGTTGAGGCCTGTGACCTTGGCCTTCTTGGGGACGGGGATGATGGTTGATGCCTTGAAGCACGCTGGGACGTGACACAGCTCCAGCGAGGCGTTGAAGATGTGGGTAAACACCGGGACCAGCTGGTCGGCGCAGTGCTTCAGGACAGAGGGAGAGACGGAATCCGGACCAGCTGCCTTCTGCCTCTTAAACAGTCTGTTTACCTCTCGCACTGTGACAGAGAGAGGGGGTGGGGGTGGGCGGGGCGGGTGAGGAGGGGGGAGGGAGGGGGGGGGGGAGGGGGGAGGGGGGGGGTAGCAAGAGGGACATTGGCCCCCCTGGGGGACGGGGGTGGTGGTTGTAGCCGGGGGGGGTGGAGGGAGAGGGCGGGGCTGGGCGGGAACCTCTCTTTCTCAAACCTACAGTAGAACTCGTTCAGCTCGTTAGCGAGAGGGAGGTTGTCGGACATCAGCGGGGACTTGGGTTTGTAGTTGGTGATGGTCTTTAGGCCTTTCCAGACGGAGGCGGAATCCCCCCCAACATTCCATTCTCAATTGTTACTTTATTGTTATGTAGTTGGACCAGGCAGGCTGATTACAATAGGCTCTACCAATATTGCTTGCCTTGCTTCCACAATTTCTACAAGATACAACTGGACATATTGTAATAAAATATGTGTCGACTGACGATGTAATCAGCCACCTCTCGGAAAACAGAAATACGTGAAATCGGCCTTCAAACTATTTCTGACCTAAAACTCAGATTTTCGGTTTTTTAGCTAACATTCAACTTTAAGATGTGAAGTACCCACTCGTTATTCCGAACAGTTTTACGTTCATTAAATAAGTGTAATCTAGCAACAAAATAGGCTTGTTTGTCATGAAATAACATGTATGCTTTCACTTGGGTGTGATTGGCTGTTGAGCTCAAGGGGGAGGGACAAGGGGCTCCGTGTTTCAATGTTTTCATTGAGAATGTGTTCTGAGTTTGTTCATAGATGAACACTGCTTAGCTCATCAATTGTTCAGTAATGACTGAAGGCACAAAGAAAGTCCCCAATAAACAAAACTTTACTAGGACAACATACAGATTTCACGGGATCAACATACCACAAGTAAGTAGCCTACTCCTTTGTTTGTTTGTTGGGCTAGCCGCGTTAGCTAGCGAACATTAGCTAGTACGTTCTGTGTCGTCGTATTGCCTTTTAAAGACTTTCTAAAACAATCGCATAGTAGCACATTATGCTGTTCTTATAAGTTGTGTTGTTGCTACTGTGTACAGTTAGTTAACAGTTTTCTTTTGTTACTTGTGTTGGGCTAGCCGTGTTAGCTAGCTAGCATTAGCTAGTAAGTTGTGTGGTATTGCGTAAGACTTTCTAAAACAATCGCATAGCACATTATGCTGTTCTTATAAGTTGTGTTGTTGATACCGTGTACAGCTAGCTAACTGTGTTTATGTTTGTCTGTTTCAGAAGACAGAAGTATCTTTTTGATCAGAGAATTCTGTTCAGATGAGGCAAAAGACAACACATGCCACCAGACTCCACAGCACCCCAGAAAACTGTATTACTTATCATTACTTACTTTACTCATTTACTTATTATTGTGATTATGTACCTTGCTGCAATGCTAATGTTGAAAACATTAGGACACAGGAATTGCACACTACCTGACTAATTGAGAAATACCTGAACACTTTCATTTTCATCTTGTTGAACTTTGCACAGCATGTTACACTATTGATTGCACTTTAATTCTGCTGTAGTGCGACTACCATCACTTGTCACTTTATTACTTATCATGACTTACTTTACTTATTTACTTGTGATTATTGTGATGATGGTATTGTTGTGATTATGTACCTTGCTGCAAAGCTAATGTTGAAGAACCACAGCCAATGATTTGTATTATTGTGTACTGTAAAATAAATTCTGATTCTGATTCAAGACTTTTTTGTATCATTAAAAGAATAATAGTTACAACAACCATAAAGCCTCCATAATGATAAGCTGGCTAATTAGCTTAGGTAATACCTTGAGATTGATTGAGATTGATTGAGATTGAGATAACGTTTATTGCCACTATGCATTACACATATAGGAATTTGCTTCGTCACCACAGCAAGTGCGTTTATACTTTTTTCACATGTCAAAAAACAGGACAACACAACAACAACAACAACACAGGACAGACAACAGTGCATTGGATAGTGCGGTATAAAGTAAAGTGCAGTGCAGAGTTTTTACAGTGAGTCCAGTTCAGTCCTGGGCAGACTTGGGGGCGGGGGGGAGGGGGAAGCCAGAGTCATTTATCAGCCTGGCGGCTGAGGGGTAGAAGCTGAGCCTGTGGCGGGCCTTCAGTGCCTTAGGCAGCCGCAACCTTCTTCCAGAGGGAAGCAGGGTGAGGAGGCCGTGGCCGGGGTGGAAGGGGTCTGCCATGATCTTCCTTGCCCTCCTCAGAGCCCTGGTGTCATGCAGGGAGTTGAGGGAGGGCAAGGGACAGCCGATCACCCTCTCTGCTGAACGTAGCACCCGCTGCAACTTGGCCTTGTCCTTGTTCGTTGCAGCAGGGAACCAGGTGATGATGGAGTGGGTGAGGATGGACTCTATGATGGCCATGTAGAACTGGACCATCATGGACCTCGGCAGCCTGAGTTTCCTCAGCTGCCGGAGGAAGAACATCCTCTTCTGGGCCTTCTTTGTGAGGGCCTCGGTGTTCTGCTCCCACTTTAGGTCCCGGGAGATGGTCATGCCTAGAAAGCGGCATGACTCCACGGAGGCCACCGGGGTACCTCCCAGCGTGATGGGAGGGGGCAGGGCTGCTTTCCTTCGGAAGTCCACCACCATCTCCACTGTTTTCAGAGCATTTAGCTCCAGATTGTTTAAACTGCACCAGCTCTGCAGCCCCTCGATCTCACCCCTGTAGGCAGATTCGTCCCTTGCTAGGTAATAATGTTAGCTATAGCTATCTGACCCAGTGAGTAACACTGACAGATATTGACAGCTGAGTGGTTGGGGGTGGGGTTAACCAGACATTGTTACCGCCCATTACCTGGCTGTGTGAAGGTGAGAAAAAACAACATCTTTGAATGGCATTTTCTGTGCTAAGTGATTTCAGGTGTAGCAACTTTCAAATACTCATGTCGTCTTCAATTTGTTTCCGATTTCAATGTATGATGCATCATTTGAAAGCTTACAATCTGTAGTTTAAGCACATGTCAGTTGTCACATATGTGGGTCTCCTGATTTAGGGGTATTGGTAAAATGTCAGGAGAGGGAGCGCACAAAACTCACAGCCAGAAAGGTGTATAAATAAGACAAACATTGGACATATTGGCTGAATAGGAAATAATTAAAAGGGAACGTAACTCGCCGGGTATTTGAGACCCCCCCCCCGTGGGGTCTGAGCGGTGCACTGCGTCCAACCGATGAGGCTCAATAGGTAAGAGTCCATCTGGCTGACCATCGGTGGCGCAGGAACAGAGGAAGTGTGACGGCGGGCCAACACTTCCCAATAGACAGCTGCAGCTGGGTGACACTCCTAGTGGACGCCCCGGTTCCGACTATCTTACTAGGCCTAAACAATAAAGCCCACTGACTGGCTAGCTCTTCCGTGCCGGCGGCCCTAACCAGCCGCGAATACACCCCCCCCCCAGGATGAGTGTTAGTCCCGTAGCATGAAATGGGTTCTGAACCCAAAACCCAGCGTGAACCGTCAACTGCCTGCCCGTCTCCCGGCTCTGTCTGAAATAGAGTCCTGGATACCTACCTATTTGGAAACCTAGCAGTGAACTCATCTCTCTCCATTCTGAGTAAGTAGACTATCTAGTAAGCTGGACTTCTGATAAGTTGATACCTGTCTTGTTATTAGTAATAGAGTAAATAGCTGTCTGTTTTAAGGCTATCTAGTTAAAGTTGGACTACTGATACCTGTCTGTTCATTAGTAATAGTGATAGTAAATGTAATAGGGTGATTGCTGTCTGTTTTAAGATTATCTAGTTAAGCTGTCTGTTTTCAAAACAAAGGCTTCAGAGTCATTCTAGTGAAACTACCAGTTCTGGACCTAAGTAGGTGTTAATTTGTAGTAGGAGGAGACTTCTAGCTCCCCTATATAGTGGATAGACCAGGGCCAGGGAGCTCATACATGCGACTAGTGAGAACACCTGTCAGTCGTTGTCATTAGTGCTCGTTAGTGGGGAGTGGCTACAAGCCTGCTAGTGTCCATAAATATCTGGCCTGTCTGAGAGCGACAGCCTCCTGACACTAAGACTCGTGACAACAAGACAAGGGAGTACATTGAGGAAGGCCTGAGAGGAAGCCAGGGTACTAGTACCTTCTCTTCCAGTTGTTTGTAGTGTTGCTGTCTTCTCTTGGCACATCGGTCTACTGAGTGCGCTTAGGTACCCCTACTTCTGTTGGTTCATTAGCCCTCTTCCCCTCTACGGACCAGGCACGTGCCGTGAGCTTTTAGATTGGGTAAGCATAATATATAGAAATACACGTAATTACACATACACGCTATCAGTGAACGCAGTTTCAAGGAAATGCAATTTTGATGCCCTAGAACCCGCTAATAAACGGTAGTGTCACTTTGTGATCAGATTACCCCCCCAAAAAAACAGTTGCCAGTTTCGACTATATCAGGGGTGCTCATTGTTCAATCTTTTTTGAACCAAGATATTTTCAAGTAGCCAGCCTGCTGAAATCCAGTTTCAACATCGCAAACGCAGTTAACGCACACACGCACAACACAGACACACACCGTTTCCAACCTCCATAGTAAACTCACAACACACTTTCTTTTCACACTTTGTCACACAGGCACTTGACATCACATCACAAACCCTCCCTCTCTATCTCTCTCAAACACTTTTGGTTCAGAACTAATGTCACGGACAGCGACATTAGGCCTATCTCAGCGATTGATTAAGCAGCTCTCTCTCCAAACACAACGGCACAGGCCGACATTCAAAGGTAAAAGCAGAGGAAGTCTTAAATAAGAAGCCATACCAGCAGCACAGCAGTACTCAAACCATATAAACAAGCACAGATCGCCACCAGCCTCGCGAATCATATAAATCATATAAACCGCTCATACCAGGCTTGCTGTAGTGTAGCTTTGGACGGCCTTTAGCCAGTAGTTCTGTTTTTGCAGTCCAGCCCAGTCTACAAAATCCCTTTAGGTCGCTGACACTGACAGTAATGTCCATATTTGCAAGTTATCCATATTGATTAGATCGTTTGAGCTAGCATAAACTATTCTGCCGGGCGAGAGAAAGTAGTGTGAACTTGTGAACATGAAAATGATAGCCAATCAGTAGCTCTTATCGGAATGAAAGAACTACTCTGATTGGCTGAAAGCATGCTTACCCTGGCCACATTAAACAGCGATTGAGGCATCGGAAAAAAATAAAAAAGACATTTTCACGCATTCGAATGTACGCGAGGGAAAGCAGACAGAGTGCTTATGCAATGCAGAGTAGGAAGTGCTTTACTCCTACAGGTGGCGCTAAAAATGCAACGTCAAAATGAATGACTCCTGCTGCCCTGGGACCTAAAATACGACTCTTTTAATGAAAACAAAAAACGGTTACATGCACTTTTGTTTTAATATTTTCACGGTCCTTTTTTCTTTTTTCGTTGGGTAAGCACTGCTTACCCTGCTTATATGGACGGCACGTCCCTGCTACGGACCTATATCCCAATGTGCTTTCTCCCTATTCCTGTTCTTCTGACACTCAGGAGGACACCTAGATGCTACATCCCCCCTCGCAACCCTTCCAATCTCATCTACCCAACTTCCTCTACCGACCATGACTTTATCGTCGCAGGCGGTCTCTGGAATTGCCAGTCGGCGGTCCGGAAAGCTGACGCTATCTCAGCTTATGCATCTCTTATGGCCCTCAATTTCCTTGCTCTTACTGAAACCTGGATCACACCAGAAAACACAGCTACACCAGCAGCCCTCTCTGGCGCCTACTCCTTTTCTCATTCCCCCTAGACCATGGGTCACCAACAGGCGGCCCGCGGGCCAGATGCGGCCCACCAAAGCTTTCCATCGGGCCCGCCGAATATTCATGTTTGTACTTTTTTTTTTTTTTTTTGAAAATTCGAAAATGAGGGAAATACCGTTTAGAACATATATCATAGATTCATATAGTTCTTACAATGCAGGAGGAGTCAGACCTACCTCATTCACAAAGCTGCAGCCTTGCTTCTGGTTGGGCACTAAATAGCAGTAGCGAAGCTGAAACTAATTCCCCTCTTTTATCAAATGGAATGCGGCAGACGTAGCGCTATTCTCATGCAAGAATGAGGACAAATTCATAGCTCTCATTTAACATTTCGTTGTATTTTATTTTTTCACATAGCCTACTCATAGCCCTATTTAACATTTCGTTTTATTTTATTTTTCACTCTTTGTTGCTCTTGTTTAACATTTCGTAACATTAAAAGTGACTTAAATAACTAACTTCTCAGTCAGAAAAGGAAAAAGATTAACATCACTTAAATAAAAAAAATAGCATGGCAAATGATAGGCCTTCATTGCCAGAAATGTTGTTTTCAAGTCGGTCAGTCAAACGTTCACCGCGGCATCCTGGTATCGCCTGGCATCTGTAGCCTATATCAAATAAAACGGTAATAACCAGGTCATTAAATTACACTTTAACAATGAATAAACCATGCCATTTAACATAGCAACAATAAAATCCTATGTCTGCAATACTCACATTTTGTTAATGAGAGAACTAACATCTCCCCTCTGACGCCAACTTCTTAAAATCAGGCTGGAGGTCCTCGTGAATGGCTTCAGATTCCAGCACAAACTTGCGGAACAGGCGATGCTGCGTACTGGAAGTTCCTCTGATGAAGTTAATTATTTTCATTGTTTTGTCCATAACCTCTTTCAGATCCCCACTTAGTTTGGCACACAGCACGCCAAAATATCTCGATTGCCCCCTGGTGGCTGGTTGGATAATAGGTGTCAGGAGTCTGTTCACACTGATAATAGGCTAATAATCATTAATAACATTAATTTAGTAAGAAAATGAAAATATTAAACAGTAATATGCTAATAGTACTATATACAATAGTATGCCTAAATAAAAAATTTATATATATATATATATACGTATATATATATTAAAGTCCGGCCCCCACAGTGTATGCTTTGAAAAATTCTGGCACTTGGACAAATATAGTTGGTGACCCCTGCACCCTCTGGTCGAGGGGGAGGCACAGGACTCCTCATCTCGCCCAAGTGGTCACATACTGTCCTTCCCCTGGCACACCTGTCTATATCCTCCTTTGAATTTCATGCTGCTTTTGTCTCCTCCCCGGTCAAACTCCACATTGTTGTCATCTATCGCCCCCCAGGCCAGCTCGGTGACTTCCTAGGCGAGATGGATGGCCTTCTCAGCTCCTTCCCTGATGATGGCACTCCACTCGTACTACTAGGTGACTTCAATTTCCAATCAGAGAAGCTTCTCTCATCCGGAGTACTTGACCTTCTCCTCTCCTTCGGCCTTACCCTGTCCCCCTCTCCTCCGACTCATAAGGCAGGCAATCAGCTCGACCTTGTCTTCACCAGATCTTCCCACACCTCCAACCTTACTGTTACCCCTCTTCCAGTTTCTGATCACCACTTTATATCCTTCTCCCTCCCCCTCAAAACCTCCTCCTCCCTGTCAGCCTCTAACCACTTAAGACCCTCTCGTCGTAACCTACGTACCCTGTCCCCCATCACCCTCTCTTCTTCTGTCCTATCCTCCCTACCCTCTGTTGAATCCTTCTCCCTTCTATCCACTGATGCGGCATCCTCAACCCTCCTGTCCGCTCTCACCTCATCCTTCGACACCCTCTGTCCACTAACCTTGAAGCCAGCTCGATCCTCTCCTCGAGCTCCCTGGCTCTCTGAAACGCTACATGCTTGTAGACTCGAGCTCAGAGCAGCTGAGAGGAAATGGAAAAAAACTGGCCTTTCTGATGACCTTAACCTCTATCACTCTCTCCTTTCCAACTACGCCTCCTCGGCATCAGCTGCTAAAGCATCCTACTATCATTCTAAAATACATTCTTCTGCCTCTAATCCTAGAAAACTGTTCTCCACTTTCTCTTCACTCCTTAATCCACCTCCTCCCCCTCCTCCTTCCTCCCTGTCCGCCGATGACTGTCACCTACTTTGAAAAAAAGGTGGACGACATCAGCAGCAACTTTTCCCCCCCACCTCTCCCTCCTCCTACTAACGATGCTAACACCCCTTCCAAACTCTCTCCTCGACACTCGGTCTCAGGCTTGTCATCTTTTCCCCCCCTCTCCCCTGATGAGATTCTCACACTTATCACATCAAAGCGGGCAACCACATGCCCTCTTGATCCCATCCCCTCCCCTCTTCTCCAATCCATTTCCACCGACATCCTTCCTTACCTTACCACCCTAATCAACTCCTCCCTATCCACAGGATCTGTCCCAGCGGCCTTCAAAATAGCCAGAGTCAAGCCCCTCCTCAAGAAACCTACCCTTGACCCTTAATCTGTCCACAATTACAGACCTGTATCCCTTCTCTCCTTCCCTTCCAAAACCCTTGAACGCGCGGCATCTAAACAACTGACTGACTATCTCCGGAAGATGGAACACTTAGACCCCCACCAATCCGGCTTCAAGGCTGGGCACTCCACTGAGACTGCACTCCTTGCTGTCACAGAAGCCCTCCACTCTGCCCAAGCTTCCTCCCTCTTCTCTGTTCTCATTCTCCTTGACTTGTCTGCTGCCTTCGACACAGTCAATCACCAGATCCTTCTCTCCATCCTCTCAGAACTGGGCATCTCTGGCACCGCACACTCCTGGTTTTCTTCCTACCTGACGGGCCGCTCCTACCAGGTGACCTGGAGAGAATCACTGTCTTCTCCACGAACCCTCTCCACTGGGGTACCCCAGGGTTCTGTCCTAGGGCCCCTACTTTTCTCTCTCTACACCAAGTCTATTGGCTCTGTAATCTCTTCACACGGGCTCTCCTACCACAGCTACGCAGACGACACTCAACTCTTCCTGTCCTTCCCCCCGTCTGATGTACACGTGGCAACCCGTATCTCAGCATGTCTCGCTGACATTTCAACTTGGATGGCTGACCACCATCTCAAGCTCAATCTTAACAAGACCGAGCTCCTCTTCATCCCCGGGAAAGCCTGCCCTCTCCAAGACTTTCCTATCACAGTGGAGAACTCTACTGTAACCCCCTCCCTGACAGCCAAGAATCTTGGAGTGATCCTGGATAACCGACTATCCTGTGCGGAGAACATTGCAGCAACGGCTCACTCCTGCAGATTCTTCCTCTACAACATCAGAAGGATACGACCATTCCTTACCAGAGAGGCAGCGCAACTCTTGACCCAGGCACTGGTCATCTCCCACCTGGATTACTGCAACGTACTCCTGGCTGGTCTCCCCGCCTACGCCATTAGACCTCTGCAGCTCATCCAGAACACTGCTGCACGTTTGGTATTCAACCTCCCCAAATACTCTCATGTCACCCCTCTCCTTCGCACCCTGCACTGGCTCCCGGTAGCAGCTCGCATCCGATTCAAGACCCTGGTGCTTGCATATCAGGCAGCTAAAGGGACAGCCCCTGCCTACCTAAAGGAAATGGTAACCCCCCAAACTCCAGCCCGCTCACTCCGCTCCTCCACCTCGGCTGGCCGACTGGCCCCACCACCTCTGCACAGCAGTCGTGCTGCCCGATCACGTCTCTTCACAACTCTGGTGGAATGAGCTCCCCACGGCTGTCAGAACGGCAGAGTCACTACCCATCTTCCGTCGTAGACTGAAGACCCACCTCTTCAGGTTACACCTTAACTGCTCCTCCTGAGACATCTTCTGCCCCTCAGCACTACGTCTCCTAAAGACGTCCGCTTTCCCCTCTACTGTGTCCCTAAGAACTTCTATCGCCCCCTTTGTACTGCTTCTTTGTTCCTCCAGTATAAAAAATAAAAAGCTGAGCTAGATTACTCTTCCTGCCACGAATGGTGGACTGATGATTCACATGCTTAGCATTCAAATGTATTGATTGTAAGTCGCTTTGGAATAAGGCGTCTGCTAAATGCCAAAAATGTACAAATGTAAATGATAGAGTATGCGGACAGGGCCGCAGGTGAAATCGATAACCCCAGCGAATGTTCTTGCGTTCACGCTACAATATTGCGCCTACATGCTCGATTGTTATTATTATGTAATATAGGCGTCTTGTATGTGAGATGGGCCGTGTAGCTATGTGGCATGACACGGAAATAAATCATGCATGCAGTAATTCGTAGAGCTAGTAATGTGTATAGTGGCAGCTGTGGGCTATATAGGTGTAGTGGCTGGCTGATGGTGATGTTCATATCTTGCTCTTGACTGTCAAACCGTTAAAATAGATGATTGCTCCATCCACAATTGAAGATGTCAGGTTGACAAGTTATGAGCTTTTCGTCATCCATTTCATCCATTCAGGTTACCGGTAAATTACATACACGTACGTACAGTAGAGTAAATATTAATTTTGGGTTGCCAGATATCCGGTTTTCAGTGGACAGTGTCTATACAACGTGTGTACAATTTGGCTGGTCATTCAGTCGTGCTAGATTAGAAATCTGGCAACCCCGTGCAGCCAATACGCTATCGTAGATCTTTGAGTAAACTAATATAATATATATAGTATAGTATATATTATAAGTATAAATAACGTTACTTGCTCAAAGATTTACGATAGCCTTTTTGGCTGCACAGTACAAAATACAAATAATAACAATACTTTTTTTGTAATATTTTATTCACATAATAATATAGTAGTATATGCCATCATGTTAAATAACTTAATACCCTCCCTAAAGCACGTATTTCATCAAAAACAAAACCAACATATTCATAAGAATGCAGGTATGCAAAGTTATAGATAAGTTAACTGAAAAAACTTACCTGACAACACTATATTTGTACTTTGAAATTGCATTTATGTATTATGTATGTTACACTAATGTTTTTCAAACTACTGTTACAATTAATTTGATTCCGTTTGTATTGGAAACTGTTATTAAACAGTTTATAGAGTACAGTAACGTAATAGACTAGTGTTTTGATGCTAGCTCCGAAATGTTAGCTAGCCAGCTAGCCACCTCTTTGTGATCCAGGGCCAGCCAGGTAGAAACAAACAACTGTTACAATTAATTTGGTTCCGTTTGTATTGGAAGCTGTTATTAAACAGTTTATAACAGTACAGTACCGTAATAGACTAGTGTTTTGATGCTAGCTCCGAAATGTCTCCGCTCCGCCTACGACTCTCGTTTTTTGGCACTATAATACCCTCCTTAAAGCACATATTTTATACTCTCGCAATGTAGTTGGCATCTTGGTGACGACGGCTCCAATCTAAACTCCTGTCTGTTCAACCTGAAGTAAGTTGTCTGGAGCGGTCCTCCTGTACACTACAGCCTCAACTGTTGGCCAAGTTGAACTCTCATTTCATTGTGAGACTGCAGAATCTCGTAGACCCACAACCAACCGCCTCCTTTTTACATTATGGAAAATTAGTTGATGCTCAGCAAGCTAGCTGTCTATGATCGAAAGACTCGTGTAAAATGTATGCTCCAGTCTCTCTCCCCGTTATGAGTGACTCAATTAATTTAGATAGACTGTATAAAAAAGGAAGCAAATTAGACCCAGGCAACTACCGACCTGTTTCTATTCTTAATTCCATCTCGAAACTTATGGAAAAAATAGTTTATGAACAGGTTGATAGGTACCTTACCGAAAAAAATCTGATGTATGAATTTCAATCAGGATTCAGAACATCCCATTCCACTGACACATGCCTTCTCTATTTGAACGACCACATCAACCATGAGGTGGACTCGGGCAAGTACTGCGGCATGGTCATGCTGGACCTCCAGAAGGCCTTCGACACAGTAGATCACCACATATTGTTAGATAAACTGAAAGCAATTGGGTTCGATAGAACATCGGTGGGCTGGATGCAATCCTACTTAGAGGGGAGGGAACAGGTGGTTAGTGTGAACGGAACACTGTCCCCCCCCCTCCCAGTGACCTGCGGCGTTCCACAAGGAAGCATATTGGGACCTTTACTGTTCCTAATATATGTGAATGACATGTCATCAGCATGTGATTGCAATTTGTTCCTGTTCGCGGATGACTCGGCTCTGCTGGTCTCTGACAGGGACATATTGCAGGTGGAAAAAGCACTAAGCACTGAACTGAGTAGAATCTGCATCTGGCTAGCTGACAATAAACTATCAATACACCTAGGTAAAACTGAAACCATCCTATACGGATCCCCATCTAAACTCAGAAAGGCTGAACATTTTTAAATAAAAGTGGGTAACATTAATATCACAAGAAAAGAGGATATTACATACCTGGGCTCCATCTTAGAGGCAAATCTTTCCGGAGATAAAATGGCAGCAAAAGTAATCAAAAAAGTGAACCATAGAACTAGATTCTTGTACAGGATATCCTCACTTGTCAGTAAAAACACACTGAGGACCCTATCAGGAGCTCTCATTCAATGTCACTTCGACTATGCCGTAACATCATGGTACTATAGAACCACAAAGGCCCATAAAACAAGACTCCAGACAGCCCAAAATAAACTGGTTAGGCTTCTGCTAGGCCTCAACCCTAGGACACATCTAACCGCTGCTCATTTTTTGAGCCTTGATTGGCTACGAGTAGTTGACAGAGTGCAGCAGCTTGCACTGGGCCTGGTCTTCAAGATACGCTACACCACAAAGACACCCAAGTACCTGTCAACATACTTCCAAAAAGTGAACAACGTCCACACATACAACACCAGAGGAAGCTCCACGAACCACGTTCAACCGCGTTGCACCACAAACAAGGGGTTAAACTCGTTTGCAAACTATGCAGTAAAAATGTGGAACGCCCTTCCTATAATCTTAAAGGAGTGCAAAACACTGCCCACCTTCAAAACCACTGTCAAAAAACATTTACAGGAGGCTGCAATCCGTAACTGGACCCTCTAAATCAAAAATCAGATTAAAAGACCCGATCTACCCACTGTACATACTTTGTGTTTTGTCCCCCGCCCCCACCTGTGGTGTATGTCCCCACCTGTCCTACCCGCTGTACATACCTGATGTTTTGTTGTATTGTATATCTAGTATTGTTCTTCCCATGATGGATGTATTTTTATCTTGTAGATAGTAATAGTTATTTGTCTGTATTATCTTGTAGATAGTACTAGTTTTTTTTTCTTTTCCTGTCTGTCTTACATGTAACGATGAATTGAAAATCAAGGACCCCAATTGAAATAAGCCAGTGGCTTTCTTGGGTTTTTATCCTTTTAGTTGACCTTGTATGTAATATGTACTTTCATGTACCTACTTCTGCAAATCTTCTAATAAAGTTTTCAATCAATCAATCAATAGACCAGTTGAAGTTTCCCAATTGTCCCATTGTGAAGCAATCCGTCGCACCACAAAATTTGACAGTGCGACAAAATCGCACGCCGTGTGCTTTGTCCCATTCAAAACAAATGGAATTGAATTTTCGCGGTGCGATTAAATCGCACACCGTGTGCATTGGCTCATTGAAAACAATGTAATCGAATTCCTCGGTGCGACAAAATCGCACGCCGTGTGCATTGGCCTTGAGAGTGAACAGTCTGAAGTATGTTTAAGATTAACATTGCAATATTTGATAGGCACACACAAATTCATACATTCAATACACAGATAATAAGATACATAATGCAAAATAACAAGAAATGCGTCAACAGATTATGATTTGTTTGTTTATTTAATCATTTATTTTGGCTCCGCCAACAAAAAATTGTTCTGCAACTGAACTTCAACTGTACTGTTGCCTAGTAACCCGAACACAAGAGGGCACACGAGAGGGAGTGCTGTTATACTGAATATCAGCACGGCTGAGATTCGGTTGTAGGTATGAGGCCGCAGGCCTGTGAGATTGCTTTTGACATGTGATATTGCTTTAATACAACAGTTCTACAGCGCAATTTATTAGTTAACAGTAATAAGTGACAACAGATTATGATTTGTTGGTTTATTTAATCATTTATGTTGGCTCCGGACTGGACTGTTGCCTAGTAACCTGAACACAAACATCTGCAGGCTAGCTACTTTGTATTAACGGTAATTTCGGAGTGATATATATAGTTAAAAGTCCCAGTGCTGTTATACTGTATATATCAGCACTCATGGAATGCCTTATTAACCTTTATTTAACCAGATAGGTCAGTTGAAAACCAATTCTCATTTACAATGACGATCTGGCCAATTGGCAGAACAGAGGCAAGTCTGTACATAAAACACAACACAGTATATGCAATATAAAACACAACCCAATATATACAATATAAACATGAGTGCAATACACGACAAGTATCAAAAACATCTATACATCACAACACAGTATGTAAAAGACAGCAGGGACCAGGGGGAAGTTATCTTCAAAGCAGCAGGTGCAGTGATCCGAAACAACATCTAAAAGTGAGTGTTTAAAGGTGGGTAACGCGATTAGAGTGGTGAGTTTTAGTGTCAACTGCAACGCATTCCAGTCAGTGGGGGCAGCAAACTGAAAAGAATGACGGCCAAAGGAGGTGCGGACTTTGGGGGGGACCAGAGTGATATATTTGCCGGAGCGGAGATTGCATGTGCTGGATGAGAAGTTCAGTAGTGAGCAGAGGTAGGGGGGGGATTTGCCGATGATGGATTTATAGATGAACTGATACCAGTGGGTCAGTCGCCTGCTGTGGAGTGATGGCCAGTTGACTTGGGAGTACAGGTCGCAGTGATGTGTGTTGAAAGGGGCACCAGTGACAAAGCGGATGGCAGTGTGATGGATGACGTCTAGTTTATTGAGAAGGTTTTTGGGGGCAATCCTGTAAATTATATCTCCATAGTCCAGAATTGGCAGGATGGTCATTTTTACAGAGGTGTGTTTTGCAGAGTGGGTGAAGGAAGCTTTATTGCGGTACAGGAAACCAATTCTTGTTCTGACTTTGGTGAGTAGGTTATTGATGTGGGTTTGGAAGGAGTGAACTATCGAGCCAGATACCTAGATATTTGTGGGTTTTGACAAATTCTAGTGCTGACCCATCCAGTGAGGTGATTTTTGGGGGACAGGAGGCTTGGGGTAGGGTCCGATGGAAGATCATGCATTTAGTTTTTACGGTGTTTAGGAGAAGATGGAGGTTGGAGAAGGCATATTGGATGCTATTAAAGCTGTGTTGGAGGTCGGTCAGGGCAGTATTCAGAGAGGGGCCAGACGTGCCTCTTGTCCAATCAAATTACTTGGTCGGAACTAACTGTTGTATAATTTGTATTAACAGTCATTTAATAGAACACCTGTGCGGCGGAGTGATACATATAGTTAAAAGTCCCAGTGCTATTATACTGTATATCGGCACTCATGGAATGCCTCTTGTCCAATCAAATCACTTGGTCGGAACTAACTGTTGTATAACAATGCTTATTTCATCTGTCATGGTGTGATAGAAATGTTATTGATGGAACTGTTTTATTTGAATACTGCTGTATTCAAGATTCAAGATTGCTTTATTGTCTGTCAGAGTGACAGAAATTCTCCTTTGAGAGGCTTTGTGCAGTTCATGAATACGGTTTCCACATTAAAAACACACATAGGTCACATACATACAATAAAAACAGACAGATATAACAGTGTTTATAAAATGTAGTGCCTATTTAAAAAGTCCTGTCTTCACATGCCTCCCGCCCAACCTGGATCCATACCAGTTCGCCTACAGAGCCCACAGGTCCACAGAGGACGCCATCGCGACGACTCTCCACGTCACTCTATCCCACCTGGAGAGGGGAAACACCTACGCGAGACTGCTCTTCGTGGACTTCAGCTCCGCCTTCAACACCATCCTTCCAGACAGGCTAGTGACCAAACTACTAGACCTGGGGCTATCACACTCTATATGTGCGTGGATCAAGGACTTCCTGACCGACCGCCCCCAGAGGATGCGGGTGGGCCCCCACACCTCCAAAGCCCTCAGACTCAGCACTGGGTCCCCCCAGGGCTGCCTGCTAAGCCCCATCCTCTACAACCTCTACACCTACGACTTCACCCCCGTCCACCCCAGCAACTCCATCGTAAAGTTTGCAGACGACACCACCGTGGTGGGATGCATCTCGGGGGGGGACGAGGCGGCGTACAGGGATGAGGTAGAGCAACTGAGCAAGCTGTGCAAGGTTAACAACCTGCTGCTGAACAAGTCAAAGACCCAGGAAATCATCGTAGACTTCAGGAGGAAAAAGTCCGAGATCCAGCCCCTGCTCATCGACGGAGAGAGCGTGGAGAGAGTCTCAACCCTCTGATTCCTGGGGATGCACATGCGGGATGACCTGACCTGGAAGGACAACACAAAAGCCACCATCAAGAGGGCACAACAGCGGCTATACACCCTGAGAGTCCTCAGGAAGGAACACAGCAAGCAGGAGATACTGGTGACCTTCTACCGCGGCGCAGTGGAGAGCATCCTCACCTACGGCATCTGCAACTGGTTCTCCAGCTGCACAACAGCGGAGAGAAATGCGCTACAGAGAGTCGTGAGAACAGCACAGAAGATCACCGGCGCCCCCCTCCCCTCTCTGGAAGAGCTGTACAACACACGCTGTCTCAGGAAGGCCTCCAAGATCTCCAGGGACCCGACCCACCCTGGGTACGAACACTTTACCAGGCTGCCCTCGAAAAGGCGGTTCAGGACCCTGGCCGCAAGGCCTTCCAGGCCCTGAACACAGCAAAGACCTAAGTTCTGGGCCCTGGACAGTCTGGACGGATTGATGGCAGCTGCTGGACTGAAAAAATCAGGTGTAGTGCTGAGGCACAAACATGTACATTTCAAGCCTGCAAACTGTGACACTTTAAATAAATGTGAAATAATACTATTGTGCAATATGACAACCCTAGTCGTCTATCTGTACAGTATAGTACAGTGGATAGTGTACATAGCCTTTATTTATGTAAACCAGCTCCTTCCCTTCTTGTGATTTTTTAAAAGTTTTTTTTTTTCCCTTTCCTAACACCAGAGGAGCCACCCCTCCTAAATGTCGTTGTTTGGTACCTGTACTGTAGCAATGACAATAAAGTCCATTCATTCATTCATTCATTTAAAAATAATAGTAAAAAAAACAGTATTATTATTTAAAAAGCTAAAATGTTGTGGTTTAAAAGAAAAACAGTGTGCTTCCTATTTTAAAATGTTCAGGGCGGTGGTTGCAGTGGGAATGGATGATTTTTTGTACGTGTTTTTCCAGGCCAGTGGAGTTCTGTAACGGTGGCCTGATGGAAGTGGCTGAAATGATTGGTGGAGGGGGTGAGAGGGGTCCTGTGTGATTTGTGTGGCTTTCCTGATTAGTGACCGGTTGTAGATTTCAGACAGGAAAGTTTGAGGTGAGCCGATGATTTTACTTGCCTGATTGACTATACGGGAGAGTTTGGTTATGACAGTGAGGGAGTTGTACCAGGATGTGTTATTGAAGGTGAGAATGGATTCAATGAGTGATTTGTAAACCAGGGTTAAAATGTCCTTGCTGACGTTAAAAGCCCTGAGCTTCCTCAGCAGGTGGAGGCGCTGCTGGGCCTTTTTGTAAACTGAATCAATGTGCTGGGAGAAGGACAGAGAGATGTCAATCTCTGTCCCCAGGTACTTGAAGGACTGTACCTGTTCAACCAGCTGGCTGTTGATGCTGAGGGGTTGGAAGAGGTGGTGACAGTCTGCCTTCTCCCTGTTCCCAAAGCACAGCTCTTTAGTTTTGCTGGTGTTGAGCTCCAGGGAGCTTTGCTGGAACACCAGGGCTAGGTCTTCTGCTGCCTGGTGGTACTTGGCCAGTGCATTGGCCCCAGTCAGGTGGGCCACCAAGGCCATGTCGTCTGCATATTTCAGCAGCACCATCCCTTCTGTGCTGCAGGTGATGTGGTATTGCTTATAACAATGTACTTACTATGTGTAGGAGCCAAAATTATGATTTTGGGGTTTTGATTTATGCAGTGTATCATTTATGTTAGTGTGCACACAGTCAGTTGTCCAAAAAACATGGTCATGGGTAATTGTAAGATTCCTGGATAAAAAATGATATAACTGTAGCCAGTTAAAATATTTAATATGCATGTTTTCAATATAAACTTTATTCAAGACTGCAGTCCATCTTTGGTTGTAATTGAATATATAATTAAAAGAAAACATTGAGTTTACTTATGTAAAACCGCTCAAAAAGTTGCGATAATATTAGTCACATTATAGGTTACATAATTAACATAATATGTTACATGATTGATTGACAATTAAAATAGATTGATTAATATGTTACATAATTGATAGACAGTTAAAACTGTTATTATTTATCGTTAAAAAGAAGTACATTTCTGTTGTATTGGCTAAGAAACTGCAGGTCCCAGAAGTCATTGCGGCAAGACGTCATAGAAGTTGACTACATGTATTTGTTTGTTTGTTGTTTTACGAATTGTAACGTCCAGATTGAAAGTGAATAATAGCTCGTTTGATTGTTTGAAAGTGATCAAACGTGTTTTTATACAAACAACCGTTCGCTTTATAGACCGACGTCCTAGACATATTTTTTTTTTAGGTAGAAAAGGTAAGGAAACTACATTTAGGTAGAAACTACATTTAGAACTATGGAAGCCCAAAACCAGCTCTTGCATCCTAATATAATTAGACCATATCAAGTCCGTCAAGAAAAATACATAAAAAATCAGCCAAGAAACATTGCCATTGCGTTTTCAACCAGAAACAATAATGGATCATTCGACATACAAGCGTAACACAAGTGGAATAGAATAGAATAGAATAAAAGTCTAGTATTACCGGTAGATAAATGATAGCAGACATAAATACATGTTGCATTATGGGAGAGATGATTGACAGGGCAGCCATGTTCATGGTCCTCCCATTGTGGAAAATACTGTCACGGTCAGACAAGCAAAACACTTCTCACATCTTTTAAAAACGCTTTTCCAGTAAGTAAGTCCTTATAAATCAACTGTATATAATTTAGGTTAAACTTCACATTTGATAAAGTTAAGACATTTGATAAATTCTGATATTATTTTTGATGGAAATATGTACTAATCTTAAAGAGAGGAGGTAAATGACAAACACGGCTGTCGAAACGACGGAGAGTTGCAGCCTTGTCTACTCCTAGGACAGAGTCTGGGGGAAAATGCTGGTTCAAATTATGCGCGGGTTCACCTCGGTCGTACGCAAGCATTTGGGGCTCGATCTTCGTTTCTATGGCTACATATGAGTTATTTAAGATGTCTTCTTTACTGTCTTTCAGTTGTTTGATGAGATGGTCAATCCGTTTTTGGTTAAATTAGCAGTGTAATAGTGGTAGTCCGTGGCTCCTCTGCCTTGGGTATTTGTTCCCGGTTGCGCATCAAGCTCCGCCATCATCATAGCTGGGGGGGGCGGGGATAACAACAATGACAGACACCTTCATGTCCCGCCTCCTCTCGACATATCGTATGCTGATTGGCTATCCTTCCATGTTTAGACAATTTGATTGAATGTTAGCCTCCCTTTGCCCTCTGTCCACATTGATTGGCTAGATTCGTGTGGGCGTTTTTGTTTTTTTTGTTTTTTTACAGATATACGCACTTTTAAGTTTTGGCTTGTGCCAGGCCAGGGGGGTATTCCATCAACGTCGCTGAAGGGAAACCCAGGCTTATTCTGATACGTCTCGCGAGACTTATCAAACAATCCAGGCTTATTTTGATAAAGCTCGCGAGAGTTATCAAAAATAAGCCTGGATTTTCCGTTAGCGACATTGATGGAATACCCGCCAGAGGTGTCAAACTATGTAGGCCTAAATACCGCACATGTGCGTTTTAAAACCAGATGGTAGTGATGGGCAGACGAGGTTTTCTGAAGCTTGGGGGTCCATCATCCAAATTGTGCCCGAAAAAAGATCCGAAGCCTCGGTGCCTTGACAACTGTGCGAATAGCGCCATCTGCTGGTGTGAAGAAATTACAGCAACCATTTGAAGAAAAAAAATACCTCACCGATAAATTCATTGTTGCAATGATATATTTAATAATCAGATTTATTAAAGATAAAATAAAGCCTTGTATTGCACAGATTTTTTAATATTCATGCGCTTGAATACTGTAATTTCAGCACTTCACATCTCAAATTCTGTGTTTATCTTATGACATTAACACATCGGTAATTAAGGCTAAGCAAGACAAACAAATAAATACAGCAATCATTTATCACACTGTGTTCTGAGTGGATCATCCAAGCTAGGTGTCGCATGTAGATTTATTATTCCAAGCAGGTGGCAAACAAAATCTGCTCTAAAGCTCTCCCTTCTACCTGTTGAGCAAGACTGTCAAGCAAGACTTTCAATCATGAAAAGGTACCCAAGTGTTGTCTGTTGTTTTTAGAGGTCTGCTCTTCTCAGAACAGCAAAAAGAAGAGATTTGGTGTGCCTGCATTCTCATTTTATGGACCCAAATTGTGGAATACGCTGCCAGTTTACATTAGGGATGCAACCTCAGCACATATGTTCAAGTCAAGACTAAAAACCCATCTTTTTAATATTGCCTTTAAATGACTAAATAATTAAATTAAGATTATAAAAACCGATCCTTTTAATATTGCATTTAAATGACAAAATAATTAAATTAAGATTATATAATGATTAAAGCACTTTGAGCTGCAACGTTTGCAGGAAAAGCGCTATACAAATAAAGTTATTATTATTATTGAGACCAGTTGAAACAGACAGAAGCTTCCCTGCATCGGTGTAATACACGTTTTAACAAAATCATTGTCACTTGGCCACAGCCATTTGATTACAAGTCCCTGCACGTGTGCTTCTGAAAAAGTACGCTAGCATCGAAGCCTCGGTATCGTCAGCTGGGAACTTCATCAAATAATAATAATAATAATAATAATAATAATAATAATAATAATAATAATAATAATAATACCGGTAATAATAATAATAATAATAATAACTTTTTATTTGTATAGCCCTTTTCCTGCAAACGTTGCAGCTTAAAGTGCTCCAATCATTATATAATCATAATTTAATTGTTTAGTCATTTAAAGGCAATATTTAAAAGATGGGTTTTTAGTCTTGACTTGAACATATTTGCTGAGGTTGCATCCCTAATGTAAACTGGCAGTGCATTCCACAATCTGGGTGCATAAAATGAGAATGCAGCCTCACCAAATCTCTTCTTTTGTACATGTGGTACACAGAGAAAACCAGCGTCAGAAATTGGGCTGATATGCTAGCAAATAGACGTCAACACTTTCCTTCCTCATCTTCTTCCTCCAGTGTTAAACTTGCCTGGCCGATGCACAGAAAAGAAAGCGAGATTCGCTTTGATTACGATAACAAATATCTTAAAAGTGTTTGATTCTCTACCTTTTACCTCAGGTGATCTTTAACAGCCATGGCCCGTACAAAGCAAACTGCCCGTAAGTCCACCGGAGGCAAAGCCCCGCGTAAGCAGCTGGCCACCAAAGCTGCCAGGAAGAGCGCACCTTCCACCGGCGGAGTCAAGAAGCCCCATCGCTACAGGTGAAGGGACAGACGGACTGACGGACAAGCTCAGAGAGGCTCTTAGAGCTGCGATCCCGTGTTCAAATGTTTAGGGGGTAGTGGTGGTCTAGTGGATAGTGAGTTATAGATTGGTGATCAGAAGGTTGTGAGTTCTAATCCCGCCTGAAACACCACCACTAGTGTGCCCTTGAGTAAGGCACTTAGCCCTCAGTTACTCCATGTAAAATTAAATAAATTCTACTTAGTCTGCTTAAAATGCCAAGATGTCATACTTAAACAGTAGGCACATATGTTACATAATGGTTCATATTATATCTAATAAATAGTTGGCAGTTAGTTAATTCAGGCATTAGAGCCGTTACCTGTGAATTGAATGTTCATTTCTCTACCATGTCACTCTCAGGCCCGGTACTGTGGCTCTGCGGGAGATCCGTCGGTACCAGAAGTCCACTGAGCTGCTGATCCGCAAGCTGCCCTTCCAGCGCCTGGTGAGGGAGATCGCCCAGGACTTCAAGACCGACCTGCGCTTCCAGAGCGCCGCGATCGGAGCCCTGCAGGTCTGAGCTTCAACCCAGGGTTCCCGCGCTGGTCTTAAAAAGCCGTAAAGTCTAAAATCCAGAAATCCAACTCATAAGGCCTAAAATATCAGCTATTCGGTCTAAAAATTAGGTGCTAGGTCTTAAAAATGAGATCCTGCAAGGAAATCAGTCCGACCACATCTATTTACTCAGAAATTAATCAAGCTGGAACCAAAGAAAATTCGTCCTTTTTTGTCTGTATGGCAGTGAAATCCCTAATTTCATCACCTCGAGGATGGCAAAAAGCTATCATACGGTGTCGCGAATAGGTCAAAAATTCTATTCAAAGAGGTCTGAAAAAGGTCTAGACTTGTTAAAACTTGTAGGAACCCTGACCGTACAATAACCTGCTCTTCATCGCCCCCTGCAGGAGGCCAGCGAGGCGTACCTGGTGGGGCTGTTCGAGGACACCAACCTGTGCGCCATCCACGCCAAGCGGGTCACCATCATGCCCAAAGACATCCAGCTGGCACGCCGCATCCGCGGGGAGCGCGCCTAGAGGCATATCTCTCTCTCTACACCTCTCTCCCTCTCTCCCAACCTCACCATAGTCTGTCTTCCCCCTCTATTCTCCTCTCCCCTCTTTACTTATTATGTTGGTAGTAATCTTAGAGTCATAACGATTATTGATTATGAGAATAAAGTATATAGCTGTTACGTTTCTCAATAGGTTCTGTGTGTATACAATAATGTCGGATCCAGGTGCGGTGTAAGTAAAGAATGAGACGGAGATATAATAAATTAAAGACTCTCTTTACTGAGACGTATGGTTCGCAGGTACAAACATAAACTTTTAGACGGTACAACAAAAAGGGGAGCAGTAGGGCTCAGCACGTAGGCAATAATAACTAAGGCACTGCGGTCAATAATAATAAGTGCACGGAAACTAAAGTTTGAGCAAAGGGCTCCAAAGGAGGTACAAGGTTGCAAACCAGCAAACAAAGTCAAAGCTCAATTACGTTCCGGGTAACGGATACGTGAAGTGGTAATACGTACACAGGATACTGAAGCATTCCAAACGGGGTAACACAAGTGATCGACTGACAAGGGAACAAGGAAATGGGACACACCTATATACACAGACAAACACTCACAGGTGACAACAATCATCAGATAATTAGTCCAGGGCTGGAGCACTGTCGCTCTTCGACCAGTAGGGGCGATGGGGAGTCCTCTTCGCTGACCCCCCTTGTAACAGTGCCCCCCCCCTGACGAACGGCACCAGAAGTTCACCCGGGTGCCTCGGGATGGAGCCGGCGAAAGTCCGTGATGAGGCTCGGATCTAGAATATCCCGCCGAGGCAACCAGGTACGCTCCTCAGGCCCATAACCCTCCCAGTCCACCAGGAATTGGAGGCCCCTCCCCACCTTCCGGCAGTCAATAATCCTGTTAACCGTGTAGGCAGGTTGTCCATCAATGAGACGGGGCAGGGGGGCGGGGCGGGGTGGAGGGGCCATGGGGGAGAAAACAACGGGCTTGAGGAGTGATACATGGAAGGTGGGGTGAACTCGCATGGAGGGTGGGAGTAGCAGTCTGTAGGCCACGGCGTTGACCCGCCGCACCACCTTAAACGGCCCCACGAAGCGAGGAGCCAACTTGCGTGACTCCACCCGGAGGGGGAGATCCCGGGTAGACAGCCAGACCCTCTGACCAGGACGGAAGACCGGGGCCGGACGGCGCCTGCGGTTGGCCTGGCGTTGGGACCTGTCCGAAGCCCGCACAAGCGCCGCCCTTACCCGCCTCCAGGTACGGCGACAGCGGCTGACATGGGCTTGGACCGATGGTACAGCTGCCTCCTCCTCCTGCTCCGGGAAAAGGGGGGGCTGATACCCGTACTGGCATTGGAAAGGGGAGAGGCCAGTGGAGGAGCAGAGGAGGGTGTTGTGGGCGTATTCAGCCCACGCCAGCCGCCGGTTCCATGTCGCCGGATTGCTGGAGACGTAGCACCTCAAGACCCCCTCCAGGTCCTGGTTGACGCGCTCCGTCTGCCCATTGGATTGGGGGTGGAACCCGGAGGACAGGCTGACGGAGGCGCCAAGGCTGGTGGCGAATGCCTTCCAGAACCTGGAGGCGAATTGAGGACCCCGGTCGGATACCATGTCCAGGGGTAGTCCGTGCACCCGGAAGACATGCTGGACCACTAGCTCCGCCGTCTCTTGGGCCGTGGGGAGTTTGGGGAGGGGGATGAAGTGCGCCGCCTTGGAGAACCGGTCTACCACCACTAGTATGGCGGTGAACCCATCAGATGGGGGTAGACCCGATATAAAATCGAGGGCTATGTGCGACCAGGGACGTTTGGGGATGGACAGGGGGTGTAGGAGTCCCGGCGGCCGTTGCCGGGAGGCTTTACTGCGCGCGCATAGGGCACAGGCTGCCACAAACGCACGCGTGTCCCCCTCCGCTGTGGGCCACCAGAACCTCCTTCGTATGAAGTCCAATGTCCTGGTGGCCCCTGGGTGACTGGTGAGGGAGGAGGCGTGCGCCCACTGCAGCAGTCGTGCGCGCAGTCCTCGGAATGTAAAGCCTCCCCGGCGGACCCCCGCCCGGGTCAGGCTCCCGCCTCAGCGCTGTCCTCACTACCCTGTCGATTCCCCAGGACACGGGGGCGACGACCAGGCCAGTGGGGACGATCGAATCCGTACTCTCCACCAGGTCCACAGGATCGAACTGCCTCGACAGTGCATCGGGCTTGGTGTTCTTAGAGCCCGGTCGATAGGAGATCGTGAACTGGAACCTGGTGAAGAATAACGCCCACCTGGCCTGTCGGGAGTTGAGGCGTTTGGCCCCCTAGATATAGGCCAGGTTCTTGTGGTCCGTCCAAACTATAAAAGGGTGCGCGGCCCCCTCCAACCAGTGCCTCCATTCCTCCAGCGCGAGTTTGATTGCAAGCAACTCGCGGTTCCCCACGTCGTAGTTGCGCTCCGGCGCGGACAGCCTGCGAGAAAAAAAGGCACAGGGGTGAGTCTTATTGTCCTTGGCGCAGCGCTGTGACAAAACCGCCCCTACCGCAATGTCCGAGGCATCCACCTCCACAACAAAGGGTAGGGACGGGTCCGGGTGCACCAGGATGGGCGCTGAGGTGAAGCGCTGTTTTAATGCCGTGAACGCGGTGTCCGCCTCCGGGGACCAAGAAAAGGAGCGTAGGCTAGTCTGGGTGAGGGCTGTCAACGGGGCCGCTAAGGCGCTAAACCCGCGAATGAACCTCCTATAAAAGTTTGCGAAACCCAAAAAGCGTTGTAATTGCTTGAGAGAGGAGGGTCGGGGCCAGTCCAACACCGCACTGACCTTTCCGGGATCCATGAGTAAATTCCCCTTGTCCACCACGAAGCCCAGAAAGGAGACAGTGTCCACATGGAACTCGCACTTTTCTACTTTGACAAAAAGTTTGTGATGGAGAAGGCGTTTGAGCACCTGCCGCACATGTATTCGGTGTTGGGCTAGGTCCTTGGAAAAAATTAAGATGTCGTCGAGGTAGACGAACACCGAGTGGTCGAGGAGGTCTCGTAGGACATCGTTAACAAGCGCTTGAAATACCGCCGGCGCGTTGGCAAGGCCGAACGGCATTACCAAGTACTCGTAATGTCCTCTGGGGGTGTTAAAGGCTGTTTTCCACTCGTCCCCCTCCCGGATCCTCACTAAGTTGTACGCGTTTCGTAAGTCCAGCTTAGTGAAGACCCGGGCCCCCTGCAAGGACTCAAAGGCCGTCGTCATCAACGGAAGGGGGTATCTGTTTTTCACCGTGACGTTGTTTAACCCCCTATAGTCGATGCACGGCCGCTGCCCCCCGTCCTTCTTGGCCACAAAGAAAAACCCTGCACCCGCCGGGGAGGTGGAGGGGCGAATGTGGCCCGTGGCGAGTGCGTCGTCGATGTACTCCTTCATGGCCAGGGTCTCAGGACCGGAGAGGGAGAACAATCTCCCCCGAGGGGGCGTGGTGCCAGGCAGGAGGTTGATGGCACAGTCGTAAGCCCTGTGGGGGGGTAGTTCCCTAGCCCGCTGCTTACTAAAAACCTCCCCCAGATCCCAATAGACCTGGGGAACGCCCACTACGGCCGGAGCCACTGGAATGTCTGTAGACCCCGCCGCTAGCGTGGAAAAGGGTCTAGGGGCTGTAGCTAGGGAGTGGGAAGGGACTGGGAATGGGGTTGGCAACGAGACTGGGAAATGGGGTGGGGTTCTGGGAGGGTTGGTGATTCGCCCCGTGGACCAGTTAATGTTGTGGTTGTGCACCGCCAGCCAGGGGTGCCCCAGGACCAGAGGACAGTCAGGAGACTCAATAATAAAGAACTGGATCAGCTCCCACTGTTCTCGCTCCACCTGGAGCCGAATAGGTGGTGTGCACTGGGTAATGAAGCCGGTCCCCAGAGGCCGGCCGTCCAGGGCGCGGACCGGTAATGGAACGGGAAGGTCCGTGAGAGCTAGTCCCCACTCGTGGGCTAAGCCCGTGTCCATAAGGTTCCCCGCCGCCCCCGAGTCCACCAACGCCCACACCCGTCGTATGCGGCGTCCCCCCTCTAACGTTACCCCCAAAAAAGTCCGGTGATCGCCCATTGCGGAAGGTGATTCATGGCTCACCAATGCCCCTCCCGACATTAGCGAGCCCTCCCGTTTCCCGGCTTCTCCGGGCAGGTAGCGACTAGGTGTCCAGCCCGCCCGCAATACAGACAGCGCCCCTCTCTCTGACGCCGCTGTCGCTCGGTCTGGGAAAGGCGTGCCGCTCCTAACTGCATTGGCTCATCGCAGGTGGGCTCCTCCATGAAGCCACTGGGTGGTTTTACACCCGGCGTTAGGTGGGAGGGCGCGCCCCTAGCCGAGCCTCTCTCGCGGTCCCACTCCCGCCGTCTATTATCCACCCGCCGAGAGAGGTCGACTAAGTCGTCCAGCTGCTCAGGCAGCTCTCGGAAGGACAACTCGTCCTTCATGACCTCCGAGAGCCCCTGAGCATACAGGACGACCACAGCGCGCTCCTCCCACCCGGTCTCTCTGGCCAGGGTGCGGAACTCCACGGAATAGTCCGCCACCGTGCGATGACCCTGTCGACAGGCGGTGAGTCTCCTGCCTGCCTCGTAGGTAGAGAGTACCCGGGTGTGATCGAAGACTTTCCGCAGCTCTGCTATGAAGAGCTGGGAACTGGCACATATCGCAGTCCCCCTCTCCCACTCTGCCGTCGCCCAGGACAGGGCACGTCCCGTTAGCAGAGTGGTGATATAGGCCACCCGGGACTGCTCGGTGGGAAAGGAGGTCGGTTGTAGGTTGAACACTAAGGTGCACTGTGTGATGAACTCTCGGCAGCCCTCTGGACGTCCGTCGTACCTCTCTGGAGGTGGAAGGCGAGGCTCACGAGGTGTAGGCGGAGGTGTAGGGACCAGTAGTGGAGGTAGGGCTGCTGCGGCGTTGGCTGCGGCGGCGACCAGTTCAGCGTTGTCCTGGCGGTCCACCAGGCTCTGGACGGTGAGGGACAGCTGGCGGAGATGTTCACTCATCTCACTGAGGAGACGTTCATGCTGGGTCAGCATGGCACCTTGGGTGGCCAGTACGGTGCGAAGGTGCACTACATCCGCTGGATCCATAGTGGTCAGTCGATCTGTTACGTTTCTCAATAGGTTCTGTGTGTATACAATAATGTCGGATCCAGGTGCGGTGTAAGTAAAGAATGAGACGGAGATATAATAAATTAAAGACTCTCTTTACTGAGACGTATGGTTCGCAGGTACAAACATAAACTTTTAGACGGTACAACAAAAAGGGGAGCAGTAGGGCTCAGCACGTAGGCAATAATAACTAAGGCACTGCGGTCAATAATAATAAGTGCACGGAAACTAAAGTTTGAGCAAAGGGCTCCAAAGGAGGTACAAGGTTGCAAACCAGCAAACAAAGTCAAAGCTCAATTACGTTCCGGGTAACGGATACGTGAAGTGGTAATACGTACACAGGATACTGAAGCATTCCAAACGGGGTAACACAAGTGATCGACTGACAAGGGAACAAGGAAATGGGACACACCTATATACACAGACAAACACTCACAGGTGACAACAATCATCAGATAATTAGTCCAGGGCTGGAGCACTGTCGCTCTTCGACCAGTAGGGGCGATGGGGAGTCCTCTTCGCTGACCCCCCTTGTAACATATAGCTGTGTTTTTCTTAGCGTTCTCGGCAGCAGCAGACTTCTAGGGTACTCTCTTTGTGCATGTACCTGCTTGGTGCTGATCAGATTCCCATGCACACACACACACACAGGCCCAATCCCATTCCTTATTTTTACCCCCAACCCCTCTTTTTCGAGTGCCCCTCACTTTTTCGACTTGCCCCTCGCAACAGTTTACAAGGGGTAGTGGCTGAAGTCTTCCCCTTATGAAGCTATCAATCAATCGATCAATAAAGTCATCAAATAAAAAAGAACAACGCTTCATTACCAGGCCAGTTCATGACAGAATAGCAGTGCTCTATAGGCTAGCAACCCTGCTCCTACCCTGCCAGTCTGATATTAGAGGAGAGGGTACAACCCTGCTCCTACCCTGCCAGTCTGCACTGATATTAGAGGAGAGGTAACAACCCCGCTCCTACCCTGCCAGTCTGATATTAGAGGCGTGGTAACAACCCTGCTCCTACCCTGCCAGTCTGATATTAGAGGCGTGGTAACAACCCTGCTCCTACCCTGCCAGTCTGATATTAGAGGAGTGGTAACAACCCTGCTCCTACCCTGCCAGTCTGATATTAGAGGAGAGGTAACAACCCTGCTCCTACCCTGCCAGTCTGATATTAGAGGAGTGGTAACAACCCTGCTCCTACCCTGCCAGTCTGATATTAGAGGAGAGGTAACAACCCTGCTCCTTACCCTGCCAGTCTGCACTGATATTAGAAGTGCGGTAACAAGTGCAACAACTGCTGCACAAAGGGGGGAAATGCGACATAGAAATATGTCAAAATGCAACTGTCATGCACAAATCAGCCATTAACTAGCTATCTAGCGACATCAGCATACTAGCGATAATCTTTTGGTTATGCTTGTTATAAAGAAAAGGTATTGTAGGTGCAAGGGATGTATTGGGATTGGGCCTTACAAACACAAGACATTTACAAGCACACCTCAGCTGTCCCTGTGGAATGAAGAGTTTAGAAGGCATGCAGAGAAAGTGTGAGACGAAGGGGTAGACGGACAGACAGATGGTGGTCAAAGGTAGATGGGTTAAGTTGCTGCCGAGGAGTTAATCTGTCCTTGGCAGGGTGCTAGAACAACTGCCCCCTGTCCCCTCTCCTGCCCCACATCACCAGCCACATGGAGGGAGAGGGGAACCTTTAAAGAGCGATGTACAAAGGAGAGTCTGTCTGCCTCGTTGTGTGTGTGAGGATGTTGATTTTGATCTGCACAGCAAATTGTATACAGTTCACAAAAAACAAAACAATTACTATATTGATCATTACTGTCACTGTGTCAGTGTGTGTTCCCCGGTCAGCGTTCCTCTTCTATTAATTGTGGTTTTTAAGAGTTATATAAGGTTATGCAACTTAATTGATGGTAGCTTTACTTCTATGTCACCATTGCATTCCATGTGTTTTCATGCATTAAGAAGATTTTCACATAAATTATTTTAATTCAGAACATGAATTCAATTGATGTTATCCCAATTTTGTCAATTTAACCACCAAAATGTATCAAAATGTTTTTACTTGAATGATATAAGACTACAGATGAAGTCAATAATGTCATCTGTAATCATCAACCACGATTTAGAGACGAATAAATGAGAAATATGCATATTTTGAATACATAATTATATTCATACAGATGATGTAAGTTGCATGGGAATATCAAAATTACTGTTATAATATATTACAACAATGTGATGAAACAAGAGTATAACATGATTGACAATCTTTTTTTTTTGCAAAAGTTGAGTAATATACATACTAGTTGCAGGCTAATATGTTTCTATGACAACTGCCGCCTGTCAGATGCGCACAGTTGGAGGTAGTCGATGCTCTCTCAGGTTATACATAATACATAGAGCAAAACATGTAATAAAAATTACAAAACAGTTTTGTCAAGTTTTGAATTTTCCCTCATGGTTTAGTTTTTAGTACTTCTCATAATTTGCCACATGACTGATCTCGGCCACTGGGTGGCGCCATCGCACACAACATCGCTTTGCACTTCACACCAGTTTGGGTTGAATACAGCCTGGCGTTTGAAGAGACGAGAAGAGACGTTCTTCTGAAGCAACATTTTAATGCCTTGTCACAAATCGGTGGGGCCGAGTGTACAGGATATACATTGCAACACAATAAATACATAAACATACAGTACAGGCCAGTGTCGCCGGCAGGATTCGATTTCATAGTACGCACAGAAACGTAAAAAACTTTGCAGAAATAGCGCAGACTAGCCTACAATATAGGGATGTAGCAAGCTACATGGTGGTCAACAGAGGTATCGACAGACACTCCCACATTTTCCCACCTGTTTCAAGCAACGATTATTTAGATCACCTCTCAAAAGAAGAAAAACTAAGATATGTGAACAAACTACACATTTTGGACACTTGCGATCCATATAGAGCACCCGCTGCAGTATTTCAATCACTAAAAACAGCGAAGTCTCTGCCAGAGCTGCAGTTCGGTGATGTTTACATTACATATCTTGTGGAGAATCATTCCCCTCACACTGCCGCCAGTACTGTACTCTGATGCGCACCTTCCCACTGACATTCCCAGCGCCGTCGGCAAACAACAAACTAACGGGTTGAGTGATTGGCTGAACGCAACGTGAAAGACTTTATTAGGGGGTGTTCACACGTGACTTATTTTTTAAGAAAAAAGCGTGGCCTTCAGCGCCTTTTTACATACAACCCTATGGGAAAAGGGGAAAAACTGCCGCTTTTTAAAAAGCGAGAGAAAAGCGCAGCTGCCTTTTAACTTTTCAGAAAGGCGCTGTGTGTCGTCAAGCGCCTTTCTGACACCTGATACTGGTGTTTCATAACGTGGTTCCAGTGTTAGCAGCATTCGGCAGAAATCTTCATTTTCCGCAACACTGTTGCAAATATACCCAGTTCAACACAACACAAAATACATATAATTATTAAGCACGTTTATTACATTAAAAAAAAAATCCTTTAAAAAAAATTGTACGCACAGTGCGTACAGGATTCCGGCTGCCGGCGCCACTGGTACAGGCCAAAAGTTTGGACACACCTTCTCATTCAATGTGTTTCCTTTATTTTCATGACTATTTACATTGTAGATTCTCACTGATTGATTGATTGATTGATTGATTGAAAACTTTATTAGAAGATTTGCAGAAGTAGGTACATGAAAGTACATATTACATACAAGGTCAACTAACAGGATAAAAACCCAAGAAAGCCACTGGCTTATTTCAATTGGGGTCCTTGAAGGCCTCAAAAGGCATCAAAACTATGAATGAACACATGTGGAATGATGTACTTAACAAAAAAGTGTGAAATAACTCTAAATATGTCTTATATTTTAGATTCCTCAAAGTAGCCACCCTTTGCTTTTTTGTTGTTAATAAAATAAAAAATTGTTGTTGTTAATAAAATATATAATAATAATATTAAATATATATATATAATAACATATTATTATTAACACATATTATATTTAATATTATGATTATATATTTTATTAACAACAAAAAAGCAAAGGGTGGCTACTTTGAGGAATCTAAAATATAAGACATATTTAGAGTTACTTTTGGCCTGTACTGTACATAGTGCAACAATGAAAACACAAGAGCAATAACAGTAACCATAATACACATTTCAACAAGGATCATTCAAGGCAGGTGCAAATAGATACTAAATAGGACTTATATTGTCTTGTTTTGTGATGTCATCCCAGTGTGATGTGAAAAGTGAAAGTGGAAGAATGCAGTTTCAAAATATCTGTTTATTAACACTAGAACAGCCATGGGTGGGGTCACTTGACCAAATGAGTAAAAAAAAGTATACCTTTGCACTCGATCACATTTCAGGACCCTCCTTTCATGACTTTTCCTAGATATGTGCGTTCTACCACCCAGTATCCTTACATTTTCAAAATCACATCAGGATAAGCTAGATAAAGGTATTTTGCCGTTTGTCTGTGTAGGAGGCAGGCTAATTTACAAGACGCGCCAACTAGTGGTCGTTGTGTGTAAGTAGCAGCTTCCCATTGTAAAGACTATGGTCATTTGACCCCGAGACGGCTCTTATAGGTAAAATAGGCACGGCTGTTCTAGTGTTAAGATATACTGTCCTTGATGATGGTTGATCACACTGAGGCAAGCCAACTAATTACTGGGATGACATCACAAAACAAGACAATAGAATTAGAAGTCGAAGTGTCCTTGGGCAAGACACTGAACCCCAAATTGCTCCCAATGAGCGGGCCGGCGCCTTGCATGGTAGCTTGTCGCCATTGGTGTGTGAATGTGTGTGTGAATGGGTGAATGAGAGGCTGTTGTAAAGCGCTTTGGAATAAGGAGCTATATAAGTCAGTCCTTTACAATGGCCTCTCATTCACCCATTCACACACATTCACACACCAATGGTGAGGTAGGTAAGCTACCATGCAAGGCACGACCCGCTCATTGGGAGCAATTTGGGGTTCAGTGTCTTGCCCAAGGACACCTCAACATGTGGCCAGCCGGGGTTCTATCTGGGGCATGCTTAAAACCAATCTATTCCTTTTAAGTGAATCCGTGGGGGTACTGAGTGGTTGTGCACTTCAGGTAGAAGGTTCTAGCAAATGGTAATCCAGCAAGTGGCAGCGTCAGCTTCTGTCCTTGCCTGGCTGTGCTGCGGAGCAGTGCATTGTGGGTAGACGACACTGTGACAGAACCTACAGGGAGACACAAAAGAAGAGACCAACATAAGCATCATGGATACTTAGGTTACGTAGGTAATAATAATAATAATAATAATAATATATAATAATAACTTTATTTGTATAGCGCTTTTCCTGCAAACGTTGCAGCTCATTTAGTCATTTAAAGGCAATATTAAAAAGATGGGTTTTTAGTCTTGACTTGAACATATTTGCTGAGGTTGCATCCCTAATGTAAACTGGCAGTGCATTCCACAATTTGGGTGCATAAAATGAGAATGCAGCCTCACCAAATCTCCTCTTTTGTACATGTGGTACACAGAGAAAACCAGCGTCAGAATACCTGAGAGCTCTATTGGGCTGATATGCTAGAAAAAGGTCTTTCAAATATTCTGGTGCTATGCCAGTGAGAGCTTTATAAACAAGCAGAAGGATTTTGAAATCTATTCTGAACTTAACAGGAAGCAAGTGTAGAGTTTCTAAAATAGGAGTTATATGAGCTCGTCTGCTTGTTTTGGTTAAAACTCTCGCTGCTGCATTTTGGACTAATTGCAGCTGGCCAATAGTTTTCTTCGGAAGACCAGAAAGGAGACTGTTACAATAGTCCAGACGTGTAATAACAAAAGCATGCATTAACACTTCTGCATCAGCTTGCCGGAGAAAATTTCTAACTTTTGCAATATTCCGTAGATAAAAAAAAGCATTTCTAGTGATAGATTTGATGTGAGGCTCAAAGCTTAACTCAGAATCTATTATCATTTTTTTGTTTGTTTCTTTTGTTGTTGTTGTTGTTGTTGTTGTTGTTGTTGTTGTTGTATGCGTCTGTGGGTATATATGGATGTTGTATCACTTGATTACCTCTTAGGCTGTCCATGTATTTGTATGACCCACTACTTTATGTTATGAAAAATCATAAATAAACAAATATTTAAAAAATAAAAAAGTAAAAATAAAAAAAAGAATCTATAATCACACCTAGATTCTTAGCTTCATGTTTGCAGTTTGAAAGCAAGGTTCCCATCGTATTCGACAATTTGTCTTTTTGTGGTTTTGGTCCAATGACAAGAATCTCAGTTTTGTCCTGATTTAGTTGTAGAACATTTTTGGACATCCAAAGTTTTATATCTCGGAGACAATTCTCCAGCG
>NC_137674.1:84683986-84691486 GCF_963989245.1 Nansenia antarctica
AACATCAACCATTGCATTGTAGGTCAGCACAGGTGTTCTTAATCAGATTGATTGGGAGGCGCATTGATACTGGAAATGCGGTCTGAACTGAAAGTTGTTGGGTTATTTACCACTGTTGCTAGCCAATCAGAATCCAGTATCCAAACATGCTGTTGTAGAATTTCTAATTTATATGACAGTTTCTGTCAGCCGAGAATTGGCTCAATTAGCTTGTTAGCTCAGTTTCCTCTTATCCTCCAACATACAGTTTTAAAGTCTGTGTGACAGTCCATCGAAGTGCGCTCTAACAATAGCCGCCACCGGATTACTTTCAATTTTTGGAAAGTGTTTTAGTTAATTATTTCCATCACTAGTGAGCTCAACTCTAATGTGATACATGTAATCGCTATGAGATAATTTATATTATGTGTTATGTTTCTGTCTACCGAGAGTTGTCTCTATTAGCTCACTTGTAAGATCACTCTTTCCCCAGAGCTAGGGAATATAGCTATATAACTAGCATATGACAAGTGTCAACTGACTTATATAGCGCCTTATTCGAAAGCGCTTTACAACGGGCTCTCATTCACACATTCACACACACATTCACACACCAATGGCGAGGTAGGCAAGCTGCCATGCAAGGCGCCGGCCCCCGCTCGCTGGAAGCAATTTGGGGTTTAGTGTCTTGCCCAAGGACACCTCAACACGTGGCCAGCCAGGGTTCGATCGAACCGCCCTATCTGCTGACCTTGCGATCATTAGACGCCGGCTCTACCTCCTGCGCCACAGCCGGCCCTGAATGCAAGGTGTAGAGAACACAGTAGAGAACATCGTCAAAGCTAGCGAACAGTTACCAGAACATCGTCAAAGCTAGCAAACTGTTACCTGCCCCGTTGCCCTGACGACTGAGGCCTAGCGACTACAAACAAAGCCTGTGATGGGAGAGGCCTGTGATGTCACAGAGGTCAAACAGGATTTCAAGGTCGGATAACCATAACACCTACCCATCCATAACCCCTACCCTTCCATAACACCTACCCTTCCATAACACCTACCCTTCTATAACACCTACCCTTCTATAACACCTACCCTTCCATAACACCTACCCTTCTATAACACCTACCCTTCTATAACACCTACCCTTCTATAACCCCTACCCTTCCATAACACCTACCCTTCTATAACCCCTACCCTTCTATAACCCCTACCCTTCCATAACCCCTACCCTTCCATAACACCTACCCTTCTATAACACCTACCCTTCCATATCCCCTACCCTTCTATAACCCCTACCCTTCTATAACCCCTACCCTTCCATAACCCCTACCCTTCTATAACCCCTACCCTTCCATAACCCCTACCCTTCTATAACCCCTACCCTTCTATAACACCTACCCTTCCATAACCCCTACCCTTCTATAACCCCTACCCTTCCATGACCCCTACCCTTCCATAACCCCTACCCTTCTATAACCCCTACCCTTCCATAACCCCTACCCTTCCATAACACCTACCCTTCCATAACCCCTACCCTTCCATAAGTCTACGCATAGCTCTGGGCGATACGGTGTGATCTCAAGTCTCAAATACACAGTGTCGATGTGGAAACCTTGATGTCAAACTGCAGATATTAACCCAAATTGAAAAAAGCACACACATCCAACAATTTTCCAAGTGCAGGGCAGGGTTACATAAAATAGTTATATGAACAGAAAGAAAATGGCACATGATTGTTTTATTCATGACATATTGACCGTAACCCCTGACCTTTTGAGTTTATTACAATGTTTCAACTGGATGGCTTTGGTGATTTTTGTGTTTCAATTGTATGTATGTGACATTAACATTTGTGGCCTTATTCCAAAGCGACTTACAATTGATACATGACTAAGCAAGTGAATCATCAATTCACCAGTCGTAGCTCAGGCCCGGGGCCATTGGCTGTCGTCGTGATAGAAGAAGAAATAGACACTGGAGAAACAGTACAAGGGGGGAAGTAGAAATCTCAGGAGACACAGTTTAGGGGTAAGCAGGTGTCTCAGGAGACACAGTTTAGGGGGAAGCAGGTGTCTCAGGAGACACAGTTTAGGGGGAAGCAGGTGTCTCAGGAGACACAGTGCTTGGAGGTAGTAGATAACTCTACCTACACTATCTCAGGGTCCAGGGTAGGGGACGTTGTTGTGTGTCCAGGGTAGGGGACATTGTTGTGTGTCCAGGGCAGATGACATTGTTGTGTGTCCAGGGTAGATGACAAAAATACTTTTGTGCAATATGACAACCCTAGTTGACTATCTGTGCAGTATAGTACAGTGGATTGTGTACATAGCCTTTATTTATGTAAACCAGCTCCTTACCTTCTTGTGATTTTATTCTTTTTCTAAAAGTGTTTTTTTTTCCCTTTCCTAACACCAGGGGAGCCACCCCTCCTAAATTTCGTTGTTTGGTACCTGTACTGTAGCAATGACAATAAAGTCCATTCATTCATTCATTCATTCATTCATTGTTGTGTGTCCAGGGTAGGGGACGTTGTTGTGTGTCCAGGGTAGGGGACATTGTTGTGTGTCCAGGGTAGGGGACGTTGTTGTGTGTCCAGGGTAGGGGACGTTGTTGTGTGTCCAGGGTAGGGGACGTTGTTGTGTGTCCAGGGTAGGGGACGTTGTTGTGTGTCCAGGGTAGGGGACATTGTTGTGTGTCCAGGGTAGGGGACATTGTTGGGTGTCCAGCAGTGGTGTAGTCTACGTGATACGCAGGACTACGCCGTATACCCACTAGGAAAGGCCAAGGATTTGGAAATGCAACATGAAATATGTCAGAATGCAGCACTATCATGCACAGATCAGCCTTATAACATGTAATGTTAGATATATATATAACGTTAGACAGGGAGCGCAGATTTATTTTTAAGGCGTTCCGAAATGAACGATATGAGGCTGGGAGGGAAAAATCACAGTATACCCACTAGACACAACTAGACTACACCACTGGTGTCCAGGGTAGGGGACATCGCTGGGCCCGGTGCTGGCTGGAGTGTGGTCCTGTGGTCCCAGACCTCCGTCACAGCCTCTCTATTGTGAGGCAGCAGGTTGAGCAAGACCCTGGCCGCCACCCTGGCTAATTAGAGACATTCCTCAGGATTAAACCTCCAATTAACAATGAGAGGGCCATTGTCAGAGTGTGTTCTTGTGCGTCACAAAAATGTGTGTGCGTCGGTGTGTGTGTGTGGGTGTGTGTGTGCGTGTGTGTGTGTGTGTGTGCGCGTGTGTCTGTGTGTGTGTGTGTGTGTGTGTGTGTGTGTGTCTGGTGTGGGTGTGTGTCTGTGTGTGTCTGGTGTGTGTGTGCGGTGTGTGTCGTGTGTGTGTGTGTCTGGTGTGTGTGTGTGTGTGTGTGTGTGTGTGTGTCTGGTGTGTGTGTGTGTGTGTGTGTGCGTGTGTTTGTCTGTGTCTGTGTCTGTGTCTGTGTCTGTGTCTGTGTCTGTGTCTTGTGTGTGTGTGTGTGTGTGTGTGTGTGTGTGTGTGTGTGTGTGTAAGGTGAGGACTTAAAGATATGATGTGCTTTGGTACAAACTGCGAAATGCATTCAAGCTGCAACGTTTGCAGGAAAAGTGCTATATAAATAAAGGTTATTATTATTATTATTATTATTATTATTATTAATAATATTATTATTCATGTTCCAGAGAGCGTGTCACAGAGTAGAGAAGGTAAGCAAGTATCTGGATCTGTGCATGTCCTCTGTGTGTGAATGGTGCACACCATTTTCTTGAGTGTTTGTGTGTGTGTGTGTACATGTTATGTATGTTTGTGTGTGTGTGTGTGTGTACATTATGCATGCATCCAGTGTGTGTGTGTGTGTGTGTGTGTCAGCAGGACACGTGTCGGAGTGTGGCTGCAGATATGAAGCTCAGGCTTGTTGCTCCACTTCCTTGATTACTACGTCTGTCTGCTGCCATATGGGCCGGGGGGGGGGGGGCGGGGGGGGTGCCGGGGGGGCCCCAAGCTACTGTACTCCCCCCTCCCCCCCTCACACACACAAACTCACAGACATCCCTTCCCTCACTCACCAGAGCCACCAGCCACACCGCCACACGCACATTCTGTCAAGACACATGCTCAGACACACACACACACACACACATTTTAAATGCACATTTTAAATGCTTTATTTATGTCCACATAAATGTACAATATCTAAAGGACATAAATACACACACACAAACATGTACACTCACACACACACACACATCACACGCGCACACACACACACACACACACACACACACACCACACAACACACACACACACGCACACACACACACACACACAGACACACACACCACACACACACACACGGTCAATGCATTACCAAACAATAGCTGAGATGTGCGTTCATGCGTTCCCCATATGTGCGTTGGTACCCTCGGCTCAGGCCCGATCCCAATTCACCCCCTGGCACCTGCCAGCACCAGGCTGAACTAACTTCTATGAATGAGAAATATGGATCCATTTCTAATAAGCCATTTTACATGAATGGTGACCCATCTGATACAGCTTTATAGAGCTGTGTAGGAGGTGTGTCTAGAATTATTGCAATCAAATAAGAACAATACAAAGGATTACTGAGTACTGAATGTTATTAAAATATATATATATATATTACATTTAATTAAATGTAATTAAATATTCAAAAATCTGGAGCTTGTCTAGTGTTCTGTACAGTAAATGGACTGAGTTACGTATATAGTGAGTTATTCCAAAGCGCTTTACTTTACAATGGCCTCTCATTCACCCGTTCACACACAAGCTACCATGCAAGGCGGCGGCCCGATCATTTTGGGGGGAGCAATTTGGGGTTCAGTGTCTTGCCCAAGGACACCTCCATATGTCGACAGGAGGAGCCGGGGATCGAACCACCGACCTTGCGATCGTTAGACGCCCCTCTCTGCCTCCTGAGCCACAGCTGCTCCTGTGTCAGAGCTGGTCTAGTGTTGTGTACAGTGTGTGTGTGTGTGTGGGGGGGGGGTCTAGTGTTGTGTACAGTGTGTGTGTGTGTGTGTGTGTGGGGGGGGGGGGGGGGGGTCTAGTGTTGTGTACAGTAGCATACAGCACATTGAATATGAACAGGTGTTATCTTGGGTTATCTCAGGACAATGACAGACTAAACTGAGGCCCATTATCACACAAACTGCTGCCCTGCTGCTGACACACACACACACACACACACACACACACACACACCCAGACCCCACCTGCTGCTGTCTACTCTGCACAGGATTAGGAAACTCTGTGTGTGTGTGTGTGTGTGTGTGTGTGTGTGTGTGTGTGTGTGTGTGCATATGTGTGTGTGTGTGTGTGTGTTGTGTGAGTGTTGTGTGTGTGTGTGTGTGTGTGTGTGTGGCCTGTGTGTCTGTGTTATTATGCAGATATTATTATGCAGTCATATATGCGTATAACATGTCTTACAACGCGTTATGACTGTATGACAATGTCTAGTATTGATTCTAGGCTTTGCGTTTGCCTTTGGAGACCAAAGCTCTTGTGTCTGTCACGATAAGGACCAAAGCGGTGTCAATGCAAGTCAAGGAAGCCATTATTAGGCTAAGAAACTATCTCAAGATCAACAGTTTGGAACATAGAAGAAAAACCACTGGTGACCCCAGCAATCACAAACAGGCTGGAAGGCCAAGGCAGACCTCTACAGTGGATGACTGAAGGATGACTCACCATAATTAAGAAAAAAAACTAAACAGCTATCCTGCTGATCAGGAACACTCTCCAGGAGGTATGTATGAATGTGTCTGAGACTAACATCCACAGATTATGTCACCAGCCAAACTACAGACAAACTGCAAGGTGCAAACCACTAGTTATCCTCAAAAAGGATAGGTCGTTTACAGCTAAGAAGTACATAAAAAGCCAGCAGAGGTCTGGGAAAAGGTCTTGTGGACAGATAAGATGAATATGATCATGTACCAGAGTGATTGCAAGAGGAAAGTTTGGAGAAAAAGAGTCTGTCTAAGATATACAGCATACCACCTCATCTGTGAAACATGGTGGAGGGGGTGTTATGGTTTGGGCATGTATAACTGCCACTACAACTGGCTAAATTGATGATGTAACTTCTGACAGCAGCAGAATGTATTCTGAAGTGTACAGACACATATTGTCTGCTTGAGTACAAGTAAATGCCTCCAAATTCAATGGATGGTGCTTCATCATACAGTAAAACAAAACACACTACCATAGCAACTAGGGAGGTTTTCAGGGCCAAGTCAATCTTCATATTTAAATCTCCAATTGAAGGATGTATTTCATTTCCTGATGATAAGATTTTCTGCAAAACTACCTCAAAACAAACAACGAACTGTAGATGGCTGCAGTACAGGCCTGGCAGAGCGTCACCATGGTTACAGTACAGGCCTGACAGAGCATCACCATGGTTACAGTACAGGCCTGGCAGAGCATCACCATGGTTACAGTACAGGCCTGGCAGAGCAACACCATGGTTACAGTACAGGCCTGGCAGAGCATCACCATGGTTACAGTACAGACCTGGCAGAGCATCACCATGGTTACAGTACAGGCCTGGCAGAGCATCACCAGAGAAGATACCCAGCGTCTTGTGGGTCGATGGGTCACAGACTTCAGGCAGTTATTGAATGCCAAGGATTTCTAACCAAATACTAAAGTGCTTAAATTAATAAATCTGTCCAATCTCTTTTGGGTAGGCCTACCCTAAAACAGGGGGGGGCTGTTGCATAAAGACCAATATGGTGAAACACGAATGCCATCAACTAAAAGCTGAGAATCTCTACTTTCACCTCGTTGTTTTGATTTCAAATCCAAACTTTTGGAGTCAAAAAGCCAAAAAAATGAGAAATGCTTCCACTGTCCCATTACTTACGCAGGGCACTATACAGTATGTGGCACAAAGACACACAGCTGGGCTTAGTCCAAACAGAGTAATCCCTCCATCAGTTTAATTGAAGCCTTAACTCAGTCTGACCTCAATATCCCCACAATCACAGATATTGGTGTTAACCCTTACATACATACAATCCTTCAGCATCAGTATACAGTACTAGGCTATGTAGCCAAGACGCATATAGCTAACAATACTAAAAAAGCTAAAAAAGATCACACAACAAGACTGGTATTGAGATCTATTTGAGTCCAAACACAATAATACAGTGTATTACCATAACGGCCCTTCCTAAAATACTAGAAAACAAACTGAATAGTTAAAGTTTGTTTCTAGCTCCCTCATTGGCAGGTCCCTACATTTCCTGGACAAACTTCTCAGCATCTCCACCAGCCAATAGCAACCTGCATCACCTTCATCATTCCTGCACTTTCTTTGGCTAGTGATCGGAATGAGACTCATACACAAACTCTCTACCTTCATTCATTTACATTTTACATTTTTGGCATTTAGCAGACGCTTTATTCCAAGCGACTTGACATTTAAACAGATTGTACTTTCTGATGCTCTTGTCCATGTCACATTATTGTGCTATATTGA
>NC_137674.1:84693986-84708986 GCF_963989245.1 Nansenia antarctica
GGATCTTAGCAAAGAAGAAAAGGCCATTCACTGATTCTGAAACCATGAAAGACTGTATGCTGGCCGTCATAGATGAAGTGATAATTGACAGCAAAATTAAAACGAGTGTGTCATCTGCTATTAAAAACGTTCCCCTGTCAGACACTTCAAACATTCGCAGGGTTGAAATTCTTGCTACAGATGTGTTTGAAACACTGTTAAAAGAACTGAAGAAAGCTGATGTTATGTCTATAGCAGTAGACAACACATGAGTCCACAGACAGAACCGATATCGCACAATTGTGCATATATGTCAGTTTTTTGGACGGCAAATGCTTCCGAGAGGAATTGCTCGGTTTACTGCCGTTAGAAGGACACACAACTGGCGAGATAGTCTTTAAGAACATTTCAGAATTTTTCAAAGACAATGGTCTAGATATGAAGCGTGTGGGAATGCTTGTGACGGATGGGGCTCCATCCATGACAGGGAGAGTAAATGGTTTGACAGCACGCTGGTCCGCTGTTGCACCTCAGATAACATCCTTACACTGCATTGTGCATCAGACGGTGTTGTGCGCAAAACTCAGCGGGGAGCTTAAAACAACAATGGACAACGTGATGGCTACAATTAATTTTATTCGCTCCACTTCGAGCCTTCAACATCGCTTATTCCGCAAGCTGCTGTCAGAAATGTCTGCTGAGCACCACGACCTGCTTTGGTGGCTGTCCAAAGGCAAGGCACTGGAGCGTTTCTGTGATCTCAGAGAGGAGATTACAACTTTCCTCCGCAGCAGCAAGCAAACGAAGGCAGAAACACACTTGAATCGCATACTGGACGACAACTTCATGGCTGATGTCTGCTTTCTGAGCGACATGTTCAAACACCTGAATGACCTAAATGTGGGGCTACAAGGCAGAGACAAAACTGTGATTGATCTTGTGGAACAAACGCGCGCGTTTCAAATCAAACTGGACCTTTTCGCGGCCGACTTGTGCACTGGCAGAATGTTGCATTTTCCAACGCTCCGCAAATGCGTCTCATCCCCGGCACAAATCACAGATGTGATGACTGATTTCATTGCGAGGTTGAAAGGGAACTTTGCTGGTCGACTGGATGGGCTTGCTCTGCCCGCAGAGGTGATGGGCTTTGCCAGAGACCCGTTCACTGCTGCAATAGAAGGGGACTTATCCACCAGAGGAAAGGGAGTGGTGCCTTCCATCGACGAGGGGAAATTCGTACTTGAACTTGTTGACATGCAGTCATCCTTAACCATGGCACAGGAGCTTCGCACTAATGGACCTGCGAAGTTTTGGAGTGATGTCAACGTGCACCAGTTCCCTAACATTAAGAAAGTAGCAATCCATGTGCTCAGTATGTTTGGATCAACATACACCTGTGAAGCAAGCTTTTCACACATGAACACAATAAAAAGCAGCTCTCGTTGTTCCCTGACTAACAGTACTCTTCACCAATGCCTTCGGATTGCATTGACATCTTACGAGCCAAATGTCACTGCTCTTGTTCAGAATAAAAAAAATTCACTTCTCACACTAAGAAAGTCAGCGGGGTAAGATTAGATTAGATTAGATTCAATGTTATTGTTTAACTGTAACTGTAACTTGTTTAATTGTGCACTCAAGGCATTGATGGTTATTTTCATTCAGTTAAAAGCACTTTGTGATGTGCCTGGGTCAGCTATGACCAAAATGTTTATTTTACAAAAGGACTTTTTTTTTATTGGTATATGTACACTTTTTTATGCACTTTGAGATGTGCATGGGTCAGTTGAGACCAAAATGTTGTTGTTTTACCTAGAAAGTGAAAAAAGTATTGCTATTAGGTTCTGTTCAATTACAGCTCTTTTATTGTGTTCAGTCAATTATTTTTGACGTGCCTGTGTCAGATGTTACCTAATTTAAAAGGAAAACTATAAATAAACTGCTTGTATTTCATTAGGCCTACATTCATTTGTGTTGGTTTGAAATGTGTCATTACCTGGTGCCTAGGCTACTGGTCGCTGAAAATGTCTGGCCCAGCAAAATGTCTTGGTTTTCAAATCTGGCCCAACTGAATTTGTAATTGAATACCCCTGGTTTAGAGGTATATACAGTTATGAGCTATGTACAGTTATGAGCTATATACAGTGAGGTAGTTTATGTACAGTATCTAATGTGCTGAAGTATAAAAGATGCTATATGTGTGCAACATATATCATCATAGTATTGGCATTTTGCATTTAAATACTGGTGTTGACATTCTTCTAGCTCCAGTGAACACTGAGAGGTCAGTGAAGGAGTGTGCATGTATGGTTATGACATAGACCTGGGGCGTACATGAAGAATGGAAGTACAGTAGCTACAGTAGTACAGTCAACCAAGGAGTTTAATAGGTCAGACACGATGACTGTTATAACAACACAACTAATGTTTTGTGTACCTTTGAGACCATTTGCGTGCTTTTTTCAAAATAGGTTTTCCAAGTAATGTTTACAAAGTGATTGTGTGTGTGTGTGTGTGTGTGCGTGTTTGTGTGCGTGCGTGCGTGTGTGTGTGTGTGTGTGTGTGTGTGTGTGTGTGTGTGTGTGTGTGTGTGTGTGTGTGTGTGTGTGTGTGTGTGTGGCTGTATAGATTAGATATGATAAGCCTCTTATGTGGTGGTGGTCCTGTGCTGGGTAGGTCCTAGTGCCACCAGTGCATCACAGAAAACAGATTTCTACATACATATGTAACATAGGCCTACATGTTAACAGTGATAATTATAATTATGGTATTATGATAACAATAATAATAGTAATAACAATAACAATAATAATAATAATAATGGTTATAAAAATGTCAAAAGAGATGTAGAGAGGTTATATGTAGAGAAATTAAATATAGGTCAAACTATCTATTTTGCCCATATTAGTATTAGAAGTGTCTCAATACAGTGATTCCACAGGTTCAATCGTTAACCTGTCTGTCTACCACTGACAGACGTACATTGTGAGCGGATCCATTGCCCTCCACTAAAACACGATTGCAGGGAGAAAATATAGGGGTAGAAATTGGTCAAGGTGCAACACAACGACCCCAGCAGAGCAGAACATCGCTAAGTCTACAACCATAATGGGCGTTACGTAAGCTGCAGCCTTCTCTAATTCCCCCGATTTCAATGTATTCCTGATGAGTAAATGTGCATTTGCAAATGTTGAATGTAAAGCTAAAGTGCCAATCACAAAATAGCGAGATATCGAAGTGGTCTTTACTGAGAGTGGAAATGGTATTTAGTATTAAGTAGGCCTAAACACTACCAATGAGACGACGCAGAGACGATGGATAAAGAAAGCAAGGCGAAAATCTCTGTCAAAGAAGCATAAAGCTACATCATTAAAGTTTCACGCGAAACGCACGAGAGCATACACCGGAACAAACAAACTCCCTGAAGAAATCGAACAGGCCCAAACCCTAAAAATATTGAAATCTAATCTAAAAACCGTCATGTTTTGCAGCAGTTATGATTAAACACAAACACTTCTATCAATGTCTTTTATCCATTAACTATTGTCCTATTTCTTCCATAAACATTATTATTGAATGTTTTATCTATTTACTTCTTATATTTGCTTTTATTCGTTGTCATTTTTATTTTCTTACTACTTGCTTTATTTATTTATTTATTTCATAATGTATGTAAAGCACTTTGAATTGCCCCTGTTGTATGAAATGTGCTGTACAAATAAACTTGCCTTGCCTTGCCTTACATTGCCACAAGAATGTCTAGCAGGGCAATAACTACACGACGGCATGAACGGACAGATGCGTAAATGCGCGTGTACACTGGTGCGCGCTCTGGCCAGTGCGTCTCAGAAAGCCTACAAGTAGTTTCGAGGTCCCAACTTATTCCCGTGACACATCCACGTATACTCTGTTGCGTTTCTTTTCTATTTACAAATAGTATTTCGATAGCCGTGTTTTTAAAAATGGCCTGTAACCCGAATCAACATGTAAAGACCAAAAGGCATACCTGATAGTTGAGCAGGTGCGGTGGCAGCTTGAGACACATATTCCAAAGTGTGACTGTGTGAACAACACGCATACCACCGGCAGATGCAGCAGATGCAGCAGATAAAGATATTTATTGAGATTTAAAATGCTCAAATACACGCTGGTATAGTCTCTCTCTCTACTCTACTCTCTCTCTCTCTCTCTCTCTCTCTCTCTCTTTATATCTCCGCCTTGGCTTTACAGATTCAGATAAACCCCTTATACAGTTTGGGCCGTACATGGGTCTGTGTGGATTTTAAACTATAAGAAATCCGCTTCAATTAACAAGCGCAGAGAATCGGCTTTGGACACTGAAACTGTCTGGGCGCAGGGAGAGTAGCTAGAGACAAAGGCCAAAGTCGTAGTGGGGACAACAACTCGTCGCATTTGCGGAAATGAAATGCACAAATAATAAACACAAATAATATGGATAAAGGAAAACAAGCAATTTTCCAAACGCGTATGGAAAAAATACAGAACAAGTGGCTTGGCGCTAAATGTAACTTTTTGACCGAGTTTCGATTTCTCGACAGACGAATACTGGTTCTAGTTTTTATTTGTATTCCTTGGAGAGATCAAGGCTAACGAATACAATAAAGGTGATTTGGAATATAGAAAGGATTTTGTTTAATCATTTCGTCACTCAAAATGTCCGTGATAAGTTTAAATTACAAACAAAATGGAATTGTTGTTGTTGCTGTTATTATTAACATGTATGTTAATGATGACAATAATGATAATAAGTAAGTGTTGGAATTACCACTGTATTTTGAAATAACCGTATAAGCAATTGGCCTGAATTGCATACCGCTGAGAATATTGCTCTATTCTTCATCTGAACGTATTATCATCTGGTTGATTATAATAACATATGATACTATTATTAACAACATTAGTAGTAGTGGATTATTATCATTATAATAATGTATTATTATTCATAATAATCATGATAATACGAATATTGACATTAACATTGATGTGCATATACTTGTTTTCGTTGTTCGTTGTTGTTATTGATGTATTTATTATGATTAACAATAATAATATTGTTGTCATTATTATTATTATTATTTAAATTATTATCATAGATCGGTGAATGAATGGCAAAGGCGTATGTTGGGGATCAGTGGGGATTTGATGCAGAACAAGGTGGTCTTTGTATAGTTTTAATCCTGCTTGTACCCCCCCCCCCACACACACACACACACACACACACACACACACACACACACACACACACACACACACACGCACACACACACACACACACACACACACACACACACACACCCCACTCCCCTCCCCACCTCCTCCATCCCTCCTCCTCACCGTGTACTTCCTCACACAGACGTCGCCCAATTATTTCAGCATTTTGCGAGCGTAGTAAAATTAATTAAATGTGTTTTTGCCCTGGAGATGTTCTGATGGGTATCAAGTCAAGCAAACAACTCCACTATTCAACGTGTCTATTCCTTTCGATCTCCAGTGACATTGCATCAATACATTGACCTATAGGTCTACATATTTATCATTGTGACAACATTTTGAAAGCCTATATTTAACGGCCAACAAAATGTAAAATGCGTATATATCGCTGTCTGTGAGAGGTGGATGGTGAGGGCGGCCTCATAAAATGTTTTATTCAAAAGTGCGAAGCACCAACCGTCTCCTCTCTCAGCGAGGTGATGTTTGTGGATGAACGAAATTATATTTGAAATATCATTTAGAAAAAACTGTTCTATGGTCATTTTGGTTAATTGTTCAGTGATCTACTTTGGGGGGAAAAGCGCACTAAGAAATGTGTGTGTGTGTGTGTGTGTGTGTGTGTGTGTGTGTGTGTGTGTGTGTGTGTGTGTGTGTGTGCGTGTGTGTGTGTGTGTGTGTGTGTGTGTGTCTGTGTGTGTGTGTGTCTGTGTGTGAGAGAGGGAGAGAGAGAGAGAGAGAGAGAGAGAGAGAGAGAGAGAGAGAGAGAGAGAGAGAGAGAGAGAGAGAGAGAGGGAGAAAGAGGGAGGGAGAGAGAGAGAGAGGGGGAAAGAGGGAGGGATCAGAATGTCTACTTGGTAAAGAACTATGGTCTAATTAGCTAGCCTCAGTCCTGCTTCTCACCCCGGCTCTGCTGCTCTCCGGAGGCGTCTCAGCCCAGCTCCGCTTCGGAAGACAGGCTTGATTTTACGGCAAGACACAGAAGGGGACCTCGTTCCCATTACTTGAAACCTACCATTTCTTCAATTGAAATATTCTAACTGCTAAAACTCCGTGATCATATCATTGATTAGTTGTTGTGAGTTTAGTGTATCTTGAGTAAGAGACAATATCGGTGCCAACTATACTATATGATACAGGAGTCCAAATAAGTATATCGACGCCGTGCATCTGCATCTGTCTTGATCGGTGCCATTGTAACCTATCAAAACGCCGAAGAGTGAAGGAGAAGGAGAAGGAGACAACAAGGAAAACAAAAACAACGTGCTGATTATATAGGTCAAAAACAAGTGAGGATATAAGAGAGGGAGAGATATATAGAGGGTGAGAGAAAGAGAGAAAGAGACCCCACCCTGGAGAATAGCGGGAAGACCGGCCCCCGGGTGTAAGAGAGAGAGAGAGCGAGAGCGAGAGCGAGAGAGAGAGCGAGAGAGAGAGAGAGAGAGAGAGAGAGAGAGAGAGAGAGAGAGGGAGAGAGAGAGAGAGAGAGAGAGAGAGAGAGAGAGAGAGTGAGTGAGGAAGCGTTTTAAAGCCGGCACAGGAATGATGTCCTACATTAAGCAGCCGCATTACGCCGTGAACGGGTTAACTCTGTCCGGCCCGGGCATGGACCTGCTACACTCCGCCGTGGGATACCCAAGTAAGTCATATTTTCCCACTTTTACGTGTCCTTATCATTGTTTTGTCTTCGTATCAGCACATTATTCTATGGAGAAACTGGAGGGTTACTGCTATACCCATGCGCAACCAGCGCGTAAAAGGAGAGATGCGCAACGGAACCGAGAGTTCCAGCACCCGTTACGCAGTCATTGAGTTCGCTGTTATGGTTAGAATGATGACAATGAACTATATCTTCATGCTTTTTTTAGTCACCAGAACATATTTTGATTTGAGCTATGCCCAGGTTTAGCATCACATCATAGATATGCACGCTAAACTACTGTTTTCCAATGTAAATGCCTATATGCAAGAAAAAGTAGAGTACTATAATGATTTGACAAAGCTTGGTTGCATGTTTTTACAAAGACAGAGTGTGCATAACGACTTGTTACGGTATTCTCGATGCATGCATTACAATTAATATATTTACATCAGCAGACAGTCGTCTTTAGATATATGGGAATACTTAGTATCGAGCATTTATAGGAACTGACAGGCTGGGAGGTATTGGAAAGCTCGAGATGAAACACACTTCTTGATACTGTTATGGCTTGATGTCCGCTCAGGTTTGATTGAATACATTTGATAATGTTTCTTGTTCTGTCTGATTAACAAACACACCGAATTCATTCATTGAAACGAGACTTATTTCAGTCAGTTACAATCAAAGAAACAACGATATCGTTTTTAACCATGATACAATCGTTGTAACCACGTACAATCTTTATTCATCAATACACAGCGTCTATTTGCCACCCATTGGCGATTGGATAGGTTAACACAGGTTTCCTTTGTGTCTACCATCACATTGAATTGTGTTCCCTTTATCGGAATCATCTATAATTTGTGTGTCAGAAAACTACTATTGAAAATCAATTTATCAAAGTCATTGACAGATTCGTACCTTACACCGCATTCATTAATTGCCAACAAACGAATGTGCAACTCAAATCATTTGCCAGAATGAAATTGCACACTATGCTACATTAAAAAGTGCTATCGCCTTAATGTTCCACCTATTTTATTGATTACAAAAGCTCACTACAATACCATACCAAAAGCAACAATTAACCACGCGTATAACGACTAAATATTGAAATTATAATCCAACAATAACACAATTTGTTCCTGTTGAATCATTGGAATTATATATATTTTATCAGTAGGCTATAGGTTAACACGGATTTCTAATATGGATTTCACAAAAGGCAGAGAAGCCGTTTTTAAATAATAAAATATACTTACATATTAACCAAGTAACTAGCATGACATTAGAATGAGAGTTGATCATTTAAACGAACAAATTTAATCTATATTGAATTTGGCTGTGTAACAAGAGAACATCAGTTTTTAGAATCTGGATACGAGTATATCGTTTGCCTACACCTCGGTCCCGTTGTTAATGTTTCACGTTCGTTTAGGTAGAATTGAGGAAAAGTAGACCAAATGTATGACGAATGACTAAAACACGAGATTAATTAATTAATGTTCCTTATTTTGCACGTCTCCTGATATAGCTTATTTTATACTTCTTCAAATTAGATACTGTATAAACTACCTCACTACACAGCTCATATGTATATACCCCTAAACTATACTGATGTTTACAATACTACCTCTGCACATACTGTATATTAGTTACCTATCACAACCATTCTTGTTCTATTTATATCATGCCCTTATATCACTATTTGCACTTCTGGTTGGATGCTAAACTGCATTTCGTTGTATTGTACTTGTATTCTGCGATGACAATAAAGTTGAATCTAATCTAATCTATTTTCTTTACGTCAGACTCTGCCCGGAAGCAGCGTCGGGAGCGCACCACGTTCACGCGCGCGCAGCTGGACATCCTGGAGGCTCTGTTCGCCAAAACGCGGTACCCCGACATCTTCATGAGAGAGGAGGTCGCCCTCAAGATCAACCTACCAGAGTCTCGTGTACAGGTAAAGGACAGAAACAAATCTCTACATACAACAATGTTGACTTTCTGAATATAGTTACAGTAACATCATTTAAATGTGAGTGTGGAATTATTGCCAGTGTTATGTTATGGCTATAATAGTGAATTTCTCACAGCAGGGACAATAATGATGTTTACTGGCAGATTTAACACTAGAACAGCCCTGCCTATTTTACCTACTAGAGCCACCTCAGGGGTCAAATGACCATAGTCTTTACAATGGAAAGCTGCAATTTACACACAACAACCACTAGTTGGCCGGCCTTGTAAATTAGCCTGCCTCCTACACAGAAAAACTCAAAAATAGCTTTATACTAGCTTATCCTGATGTGATTTTGAAAATGTAAGGATACTGGGGTGGTAGAACGCACATATCTAGGAAAAGTCATGAAAGGAGGCTCCTGAAATTTGAGGGAGTGCAAAGATATAACATATTTTTTGCCGATTACACATGTCTGTTCTAGTATTAACGTCACATCTTCAGTTGTTGTTTGAGTAAACTAACTAAATTGGAAAAGAAGAGAACGCACACCACAGAAAACGAGGTGCTGGCAACGGAACAAAAGACTATTAAAAGAAGTAGAAGCCTCACACTCTGGTTCTAGATGCAAACATGTGGTTTTAATATGACGAAAGTAAACTAACTAACACTCATATGCTCCTCCTCCTCCTCCTCCTTCTCCTCCTCCTCCTCCTCCTCTTCCTCCTCCTACTCTTCCTCCTCCTACTCCTCCTCCTCTTCCTCCTCCTTCTCCTCCTCCTCCTCCTCCTTCTCCTCCTCCTCCTCCTCCTCCTCCTCTTCCTCCTCCTCCTCCTCCTCCTCCTCTTCCTCCTCCTCCTCCTCCTCCTCTTCCTCCTCCTACTCCTCCTCCTCCTCCTCCTCCTCCTCCTCTACAGGTGTGGTTCAAAAACCGTCGCGCCAAGTGCCGTCAACAGCAGCAGCAGAGCACCGGCCAGTCCAAACCCCGCCCGCCCAAGAAGAAGTCCTCCCCGGCCCGCGACAACACCTCCGAGGCCCACGCCAACAACCCCTCCAACGGGCCCTACAGCCCCCCGCCGCCTCCCCCCGGCACCGCCATCGCTCCCAGCTCCAGCAGCGCCGCCAGCGCCACCGTGTCCATCTGGAGCCCCGCCTCCATCTCCCCCCTGCCGGACCCCCTGTCTGCCTCCTCCAACACGCCCTGCATGCAGCGGGCCTCCTCCGTGTACCCCATGACCTACACCCAGGCCCCGGCATACGCCCACCAGGGCTACGGAGGCTCCTCCGCTTCCTACTTCACTGGGCTGGACTGCAGCTCCTACCTGTCCCCCATGCACCCGCAGCTGTCCTCCACCGGGGGAGCTCTCAGCCCCATCACGGCCTCCTCCATGGTGGGGGTGGGGGGGCTCAGCCAGTCCCCCGCCTCCCTGTCCTCGCAGGGTTACACGGCCGCCTCGCTGGGCTTCGGGGCGGTGGACTGCCTGGACTACAAGGACCAAGGTGGTTCCTGGAAGCTCAACTTCAACGCGGCCGATTGTCTGGACTACAAAGACCAAAACTCTTGGAAGTTCCAGGTTTTGTAGTGGGGGGAGGGGGGGCAGGGGGTGGGGGGTGGGTGGGGGTTAGGAAGGGAACAGCCAGGGAGCAGGAAGGAGAGACCTCCCAGAATGCATCATATACATTATACATTCAGCCCATGAACTTGTTGACTGAAGAAAATTACATTTTTGCATTTTTGTTTTCTTTATATTTTTAGAAATGTCTCGAAAGCAGTGTGGGAACAGATCCTCAGACAGGATTTGAGTTTTTTTTTTTGGGGGGGGTGCTAACAGGAAGTAGCTGACAGGAAGTAGCTGACTACATACAAATCAGAATAGGCATAATCATGCATGATCATTTCTCAAAAATAAATGTTTCGGTTGTAAAGTTATCTAGCTGACAGATTCAACATCACCATTTGAGATGCTGATCTCATCAAAGGACACTACTTGAAAAAGGAAACTATCACCAGAATCAGAATAATAATCGAAAGCAATAATATCAGTCCATTGATTTGAGGCTGAATATCAATAATTAAAATGATTGTATTACATAATCAGGATTTTTGTTGACCAATAGAGCTGAGGTTGTAAGTGATTTAAGGATTAATAAAGTACGCTGTATAAAAATATATATAATTCAGAGAGGACTAAAAGAGAAAATCGGATTTGTAAAAAATACACTAGTAGTAGTTGACCCTGGTCACTTTGATGATCAAGTTGATGGTCAACAAAGTCGATTTCTAAAACACAATCTGTCACTTCTGTGTTGGGTCTCACATGCTTCATGTTAACTGAACAAAAGAAGGATAAAGTGGAATCTATACCAATGTGGGCGGGTTAGTCTTGACGTACAGACCAACTCTAATACAGAAGATATTATGGTCATTACTTCAGATCGAGAATTGCAAAAGTAATGAAGAAAATGACTGAAGGCTTTGAATTTGATATTGAATGGAAAGCAAGAGTAGGGTCTGAGATTTCTCTCTCTTTTCTTTCTTTGCTCTGGTTTATTTCTGTAATCAAGCTGATTTTCACAGCACAACTTCTTGCCTTCGAGCAGCTTTGTAACCAACGGTGAAACCAAAGGTTGATCACATCTAAGCACAACGCAAGGCATTCTGGGTATTTTTCTGAATTTCCATCCCACTCTTCTAGAGATTCTTTTGGATGGACTCCACTCACTCCAGTTACCTGAACATAACCAAAAACTCCAGCACAGTGACGATCCTTTTATCACCTTATCACCACGGTGATCTACGGTGGATCTTGACCTTTGACCTAGAGGTAGAAGGAGCGTCTACCTATGGGCTTGCTGCCGGGCACCCACAAGGACACATATGACAACATTACTGTATGGGCTCTGAATACACCTGTTCTTACTCAATCTACCCTTAATGACTTTACTACCCTGTTGCCGAATATACTGTTACGATAAAAAAATATGTACAGGAGAGAAGACTTGACCATAGAAAGGGAAGGGATCGGCCATGTTTGAGCTACCCTTGCACAGAACGCATGGAGCTTCTCTCAGTTAATATCTGTAAAAAAAAATAAAAAAAAATAAAAGAAGTTAGAGGGGTATGGATATGTGTTGATGTATTGTTTAATCTTTTTGTATTAGACTATAACATATGTTTCTTTAAATTTGTGAATCCTTTGAGGTACAATTCTGGTAATTTGTTTGAAGTTGATATTATTATTATAATAATTATTATCATTATTACTATTATTATACGTTCTATAGTTATTATTGTTTTTTCGTTCTTTTTTTGTAAATATTAATCTTTACTTGAAAACGCAATCATGTCTGGCACCAGCAATGCTACACAGATGCACCACACAACTGAATCTCTCTCTCCTAATTTCTAGAATAACTGCCAACTTTTGATTTTTCTTCTGTTTCCTATATATTTTGTCTTTTCTGAACAATGTTTTTCAAACTCAGGGGCTTATCCAATAAAGGTAGAGGTGATAGGACACAATGCTGTGGATGTTTCTTCATCATCTACTTTTGTTATTTGCTTTATCTTAAACTATGCTTTTTTCTGATACCAATGACTCCTCTTTTTTTGTATTTTCCTTCCAACGTCCCCGTCGTGTGTTGTCCTGACCTCCCCTCCACAGCTGTTACTTTTTGAGACATTAAAACTGAATTCAATCTAGAGGGTCATTGTGGTTCATGGTCTCATTCAAATGGACTGCACTTATATAGCGCCTTTATCCAAAGGGGCTTTTCAACAGCCTCTCATTCACCCGTTCACACACACATTCACACACCAATGGCGGCAAGCTACCATGCAAGGCGCCGGCCTGCTCACTGGGAGCAATTTGGGGTTCAGTGTCTTGCCCAAGGACACTTCGACATGTGGCCAGCCGGGGCTCGAACTGTCGATCTGCCAACCTTGCGATCATTAGACGGTGGCTCCACCTCCTGAGACACAGCCACACCAAATTCAAGTACCCTAAGCAAAGGACGTCTGAGATGGAGGTTGATCGAAAGTAAGACAATATAATATTGTCAATACAAAAAGATAATATTGTCCTATACCTATTTACTTTGTTTCACATAAAATTAACTAAACAACACTCCGTTCCTTGAGGTCATATTTCAATAACTTAAATTGTTTCGTAGCACATTTTGTGACAGGGTCTGGTGAAAAAGTCCTCAAGTAGGGCAATAAGTCATTGTTCTGTTTTTTCCAGATTATGAAAGTGCAGATTGTAAGGTTTCAAATTATGTGTGATACATTGAAATAGTTGGAGAATATATGCTTATTTGAATGTAGGTACACCTCAAATGGAGAATGGGAGAAACTCGCTATGAATCAAAACACATGCAAAACAGCTGCTAGTAGCTAGCAAGCTAAGAAGGAACATCACTACTAACATCTAACTGCATGTTTAGCACATCACAACACTCTGATAGAACATCAACGTGCTAAAAACACATAACTACACGTAAGTATTTAGTGATCCTAAAACTGTTGGTTGTTATATCAAGTGGGCTCTTCAACACTTCAAACGTTCGTAATATGAAAAAAGGGAAAACACATAGTAAAAAATAGAATAAAAAGCTTTTTGGTCATTTGCGCCACTTGAGAATTGCTGACATGCGGACCTTTTCACCAGACTGTGTCACATTTGTGACACATTCTAATGCTTTGGTCCTCATATCGGCAACCAATAAACATTTTCAGACTTTTCTTTTGAAACACGGAACTACGTTTCAACGTTGTTGAGAATCACAACACAAACTCTCTCCTCAAGACAAAATACTGCAACGCAATGGATTGGGTGAGTAATTGGGTGAGTAATCCCCACTGCTACCTAGTTAACTATTACACTACACTACTATAACACTACTACTAGTGGCAGGCTCACAAAACAAGCTGTGTCAGTTGACTAGCGATGTGTCATTGATTTTCAACAACGTGGAAATGTGTATTCACATTTTTCGAAAGTAAAGTCAGATCATTACATCAGATCCCGACATGAGGACCCAAGCATTAGTGTCAACAGCAGGTGTCACATAGCAGCACTCAAACTCCGAAGCACTCAGAGGAACCAACTCATGTTCATATCTCAGGCCTAGCATAGATTAGTCGACTTTATCAGTTGTAGATGTGTTATTCTGCTGTATCCCTGCCCTAAGGACCGGAGGTAAAGTGTGTGTGTGTGTGTGTGTGTTTGTGTGTGTGTGCGCGTGTGTTTGTGTCAGTATATGTTGTGTGTGTGTGTGTGTGTGTGTGTGTGTGAGTGTGTGTGTGTGTGTGTGTGTGTGTATGTGTCTATGTGTGTATGTGTGAGTGTGTGTGTGTGTGTGTGTATGTGTCTATGTGTGTATGTGTGTGTGTGTGTGTGTGTCCTACACACGTCCTACATCCAACAGAGTGGGATTGAGAGTCTGTGTATCCGAGAACACTTCACTAATCCATACAAGAGGTTGAGAGGGTAGACGGAGGGGAGACTGAGATGAGAGAGTACAGGGAGGGAGAGGGAGGGATGGGAGAGAGAGGGATGGGAGTGTGAGGGATGGGAGAGTGAGGGATGGGAGGGAGAGGGAGGGATGGGAGAGTACAGGGAGGGATGGGAGAGGGAGGGATGGGAGAGAGAGGGATGGGAGAGGGAGGGATGAGAGATGGAGGGATGGGAGAGGGAGGGATGGGAGAGAGAGGGATGGGAGAGGGAGGGATGGGAGAGGGAGGAATGGGAGAGAGTGCAGTGCAGATTAGAAGAATGTCAATCTGTGGAGGCCCTCTCTCGAACCCCCAAAAGAGAGAAAAGAGAAAGGTAGAGATTATGATTTTGGGATGGTTGACACCTCACTGCCTTGTGGGTAATTGTACTGTCTCCCCTTTTACTGTCTATAAAAAATAAAATAAAAAATCTTCTATCACGACGACTGCCAATGGCCCCTGGCCTGAGCTAGATTACTCTTCCTGCTACGACTAGTGGATTGATGACTCACTTGCTTAGTTTAATGTATCGATTGTAAGTCGCTTTGGAATAAGGTGTTTGCTAAATGCCAAAAATAAATAAAATGTAGGTCAGTTAGTCAATTACGGTTACGAGAAATGCACTAGTTGTTATAATAATATGAAATAAACAGATAGGCCGACTGTCTACCCATGGCAAAATAAAGCTGAATG
>NC_137674.1:84711486-84738986 GCF_963989245.1 Nansenia antarctica
CGAATGTTCGCCGTGCGATTAAAATCGGGGCCGTGTGTGGGTAAATGCGATGTTCTCATAGACTTCCATTCAAACTTCAAAATGGAACGTTGACGCGCAACAGAAATCGCACGCTGTGTGCAGAGCCCTTAACACAGTATTTTTAAAAACGCAGACAGGTCTAATTTAAAGGCCAACCGCTTTAGGGGGTAAATCGCGTTCGCTTGGTTTAGCGTTAGCGAGGTAACAAGATCAGTATTATGGTTTTACTGGATCACCACTCGACTGAGATCCCTGGCATACACACGTCTCATTGCACCAGATTAGAGTTTAACACCTAGTTATCAGTGAAAGTAAAAGTCATTGTTAGGGTCTAGTGATTGATGTCTAAATTAATGTCTTGGATTGAGATTATGGTCTGGAATTTAGAGTTTATGAGAGAAGAATCTGATTTTGGCATACAAACATCTTTGGGTTAAAGTTTGAACAGAACTGAGGAGCTAATAAATACAATAAAAAATAGAGTGTGGAGGCTTTTAAAACCTTAGCTAAAACGTACCTCTTCTCCCTGGCCTTTGACCTGAGTTGAGCCTGCCTCCCCAACTGCACTTTTCTGCACTTTTATTTCTGCACCTGTCGTATATTTTGTATTCTGTATTGCACCTTGTTTTTATTTTATTGCATTTTTATTTGTTGTTTTCTTTTACTAGTGTTTTACCTGTTAAGCACTTTAGGCGGCTGTTTTGTCATTGTAAATGTGCTATATAAATAGACATGACTTGACTTGACTTAATATATTTAGGTTGTGTTCTTCTCTCCGTCACTATAGGGGCAGCAGTCTGGCCACAGGGGGCAGCAGGTGAAGGTGAACCGTGTCTCTGTTCTCAACAGGTCCACGTCCCCCACGTCTTCACGGTGCCTTCTGCCACCTCCTCTCCTTGCAGTTTGTTATTTTTACTGACCTAATTTAGAGAATGTTCCCAATCCTCTTAGTGTCTTGCCCCCTCAGCACTTCGCTAAGTGAATTAGTCAGGATTACTGTCTCCCTGTCTTCCTCCTCCTCTTCCTCTTCCTCCTCCTTCCATCTCTCCTTCTATCTTCTCTGCACTCGCATCTCTCCATTTATCTCTGTCAAATTTTTTCAATCAACAATTCTGTCTGATGGCGGGATTGGGATTACCACCATTCTCTGTCCAAATTATGAATTGTTTCCAATATTATCATGATTACAGCTGTCCTTGCAGCCCAGTGCATCCTGGGAAAAAGTATGTATTTACATTTTGACCTGTTGCAAATGAGGAAAAAGACACCTAAATAAAAAAAAAAAAAATGTGTGGTTTTTGTTGTTGTTATAATCTAGTCATGAAGTCAGATTAACAATTCATAACCATTTTAAGACATCTTTTTCATGACCACCCTTATGTTTCTGTGAAAGACATCATTAGACCCATTACCTGTTACGTTTCTCAATAGGTTCTGTGTGTATACAATAATGTCGGATCCAGGTGCAGTGTAAGTAAAGAATGAGACGGAGATATAATAAATTAAAGACTCTCTTTACTGAGACGTATGGTTCGCAGGTACAAACATAAACTTTTAGACAGTACAACAAAAAGGGGAGCAGTAGGGCTCAGCACGTAGGCAATAATAACTAAGGCACTGCGGTCAATAATAATAAGTGCACGGAAACTAAAGTTTGAGCAAAGGGCTCCAAAGGAGGTACAAGGTTGCAAACCAGCAAACAAAGTCAAAGCTCAATTACGTTCCGGGTAACGGATACGTGAAGTGGTAATACGTACACAGGATACTGAAGCATTCCAAACGGGGTAACACAAGTGATCGACTGACAAGGGAACAAGGAAATGGGACACACCTATATACACAGACAAACACTCACAGGTGACAACAATCATCAGATAATTAGTCCAGGGCTGGAGCACTGTCGCTCTTCGACCAGTAGGGGCGATGGGGAGTCCTCTTCGCTGACCCCCCTTGTAACAGTGCCCCCCCCTGACGAACGGCACCAGAAGTTTCACCCGGGTGCCTCGGGATGGAGCCGGCGAAAGTCCGTGATGAGGCTCGGATCTAGAATATCCCGCCGAGGCACCCAGGTACGCTCCTCAGGCCCATAACCCTCCCAGTCCACCAGGAATTGGAGACCCCTCCCCACCTTCCGGCAGTCAATAATCCTGTTAACCGTGTAGGCAGGTTGTCCATCAATGAGACGGGGCAGGGGGGCGGGGCGGGGTGGAGGGGCCATGGGGGAGAAAACAACGGGCTTGAGGAGTGATACATGGAAGGTGGGGTGAACTCGCATGGAGGGTGGGAGTAGCAGTCTGTAGGCCACGGCGTTGACCCGCCGCACCACCTTAAACGGCCCCACGAAGCGAGGAGCCAACTTGCGTGACTCCACCCGGAGGGGGAGATCCCGGGTAGACAGCCAGACCCTCTGACCAGGACGGAAGACCGGGGCCGGACGGCGCCTGCGGTTGGCCTGGCGTTGGGACCTGTCCGAAGCCCGCACAAGCGCCGCCCTTACCCGCCTCCAGGTACGGCGACAGCGGCTGACATGGGCTTGGACCGATGGTACAGCTGCCTCCTCCTCCTGCTCAGGGAAAAGGGGGGGCTGATACCCGTACTGGCATTGGAAAGGGGAGAGGCCAGTGGAGGAGCAGAGGAGGGTGTTGTGGGCGTATTCAGCCCACGCCAGCCGCCGGTTCCATGTCGCCGGATTGCTGGAGACGTAGCACCTCAAGACCCCCTCCAGGTCCTGGTTGACGTGCTCCGTCTGCCCATTGGATTGGGGGTGGAACCCGGAGGACAGGCTGACGGAGGCGCCAAGGCTGGTGGCGAATGCCTTCCAGAACCTGGAGGCGAATTGAGGACCCCGGTCGGATACCATGTCCAGGGGTAGTCCGTGCACCCGGAAGACATGCTGGACCACTAGCTCCGCCGTCTCTTGGGCCGTGGGGAGTTTGGGGAGGGGGATGAAGTGCGCCGCCTTCGAGAACCGGTCTACCACCACGAGTATGGCGGTGAACCCATCAGATGGGGGTAGACCCGATTAAAAATCGAGGGCTATGTGCGACCAGGGACGTTTGGGGATGGACAGGGGGTGTAGGAGTCCCGGCGGCCGTTGCCGGGAGGCTTTACTGCGCGCGCATAGGGCACAGGCTGCCACAAACGCACGCGTGTCCCCCTCCGCTGTGGGCCACCAGAACCTCCTTCGTATGAAGTCCAATGTCCTGGTGGCCCCTGGGTGACTGGTGAGGGAGGAGGCGTGCGCCCACTGCAGCAGTCGTGCGCGCGCAGTCCTCGGAACGTAAAGCTTCCCCGGTGGACCCCCGCCCGGGTCAGGCTCCCGCCTCAGCGCTGTCCTCACTACCCTGTCGATTCCCCAGGACACGGGGGCGACGACCAGGCCAGTGGGGACGATCGAATCCGTACTCTCCACCAGGTCCACAGGATCGAACTGCCTCGACAGTGCATCGGGCTTGGTGTTCTTAGAGCCCGGTCGATAGGAGATCGTGAACTGGAACCTGGTGAAGAATAACGCCCACCTGGCCTGTCGGGAGTTGAGGCGTTTGGCCCCCTGGATATAGGCCAGGTTCTTGTGGTCCGTCCAAACTATAAAAGGGTGCGCGGCCCCCTCCAACCAGTGCCTCCATTCCTCCAGCGCGAGTTTGATTGCAAGCAACTCGCGGTTCCCCACGTCGTAGTTGCGCTCCGGCGCGGACAGCCTGCGAGAAAAAAAGGCACAGGGGTGAGTCTTATTGTCCTTGGCGCAGCGCTGTGACAAAACCGCCCCTACCGCAATGTCCGAGGCATCCACCTCCACAACAAAGGGTAGGGACGGGTCCGGGTGCACCAGGATGGGCGCTGAGGTGAAGCGCTGTTTTAATGCCTTGAACGCGGTGTCCGCCTCCGGGGACCAAGAAAAGGAGCGTAGGCTAGTCTGGGTGAGGGCTGTCAACGGGGCCGCTAAGGCGCTAAACCCGCGAATGAACCTCCTATAAAAGTTTGCGAAACCCAAAAAGCGTTGTAATTGCTTGAGAGAGGAGGGTCGGGGCCAGTCCAACACCGCACTGACCTTTCCGGGATCCATGAGTAAATTCCCCTTGTCCACCACGAAGCCCAGAAAGGAGACAGTGTCCACATGGAACTCGCACTTTTCTACTTTGACAAAAAGTTTGTGATGGAGAAGGCGTTCGAGCACCTGCCGCACATGTATTCGGTGTTGGGCTAGGTCCTTGGAAAAAATTAAGATGTCGTCGAGGTAGACGAACACCGAGTGGTCGAGGAGGTCTCGTAGGACATCGTTAACAAGCGCTTGAAATACCGCCGGCGCGTTGGCAAGGCCGAACGGCATTACCAAGTACTCGTAATGTCCTCTGGGGGTGTTAAAGGCTGTTTTCCACTCGTCCCCCTCCCGGATCCTCACTAAGTTGTACGCGTTTCGTAAGTCCAGCTTAGTGAAGACCCGGGCCCCCTGCAAGGACTCAAAGGCCGTCGTCATCAACGGAAGGGGGTATCTGTTCTTCACCGTGACGTTGTTTAACCCCCTATAGTCGATGCACGGCCGCTGCCCCCTGTCCTTCTTGGCCACAAAGAAAAACCCTGCACCCGCCGGGGAGGTGGAAGGGCGAATGTGGCCCGCGGCGAGTGCGTCGTCGATGTACTCCTTCATGGCCAGGGTCTCAGGACCGGAGAGGGAGAACAATCTCCCCCGAGGGGGCGTGGTGCCGGGCAGGAGGTCGATGGCACAGTCGTAAGCCCTGTGGGGGGGTAGTTCCCTAGCCCGCTGCTTACTAAAAACCTCCCCCAGATCCCAATAGACCTGGGGAACGCCCACTACGGCCGGAGCCACTGGAATGTCTGTAGACCCCGCCGCTAGCGTGGAAAAGGGTCTAGGGGCTGTAGCTAGGGAGTGGGAAGGGACTGGGAATGGGGTTGGCAACGAGACTGGGAAATGGGGTGGGGTTCTGGGAGGGTTGGTGATTCGCCCCGTGGACCAGTTAATGTTGTGGTTGTGCACCGCCAGCCAGGGGTGCCCCAGGACCAGAGGACAGTCAGGAGACTCAATAATAAAGAACTGGATCAGCTCCCACTGTTCTCGCTCCACCTGGAGCCGAATAGGTGGTGTGCACTGGGTAATGAAGCCGGTCCCCAGAGGCCGGCCGTCCAGGGCGCGGACCGGTAATGGAACGGGAAGGTCCTTGAGAGCTAGTCCCCACTCGTGGGCTAAGCCCGTGTCCATAAGGTTCCCCGCCGCCCCCGAGTCCACCAACGCCCACACCCGTCGTATGCGGCGTCCCCCCTCTAACGTTACCCCCAAAAAAGTCCGGTGATCGCCCATTGCGGAAGGTGATTCATGGCTCACCAATGCCCCTCCCGACATTAGCGAGCCCTCCCGTTTCCCGGCTTCTCCGGGCAGGTAGCGACTAGGTGTCCAGCCCGCCCGCAATACAGACAGCGCCCCTCTCTCTGACGCCGCTGTCGCTCGGTCTGGGAAAGGCGTGCCGCTCCTAACTGCATTGGCTCATCGCAGGTGGGCTCCTCCATGAAGCCACTGGGTGGTTTTACACCCGGCGTTAGGTGGGAGGGCGCGCCCCTAGCCGAGCCTCTCTCGCGGTCCCGCTCCCGGCGTCTATTATCCACCCGCCGAGAGAGGTCGACTAAGTCGTCCAGCTGCTCAGGCAGCTCTCGGAAGGACAACTCGTCCTTCATGACCTCCGAGAGCCCCTGAGCATACAGGACGACCACAGCGCGCTCCTCCCACCCGGTCTCTCTGGCCAGGGTGCGGAACTCCACGGAATAGTCCGCCACCGTGCGATGACCCTGTCGACAGGCGGTGAGTCTCCTGCCTGCCTCGTAGGTAGAGAGTACCCGGGTGTGATCGAAGACTTTCCGCAGCTCTGCTATGAAGAGCTGGGAACTGGCACATATCGCAGTCCCCCTCTCCCACTCTGCCGTCGCCCAGGACAGGGCACGTCCCGTTAGCAGAGTGGTGATATAGGCCACCCGGGACTGCTCGGTGGGAAAGGAGGTCGGTTGTAGGTTGAACACTAAGGTGCACTGTGTGATGAACTCTCGGCAGCCCTCTGGACGTCCGTCGTACCTCTCTGGAGGTGGAAGGCGAGGCTCACGAGGTGTAGGCGGAGGTGTAGGGACCAGTAGTGGAGGTAGGGCTGCTGCGGCGTTGGCTGCGGCGGCGACCAGTTCAGCGTTGTCCTGGCGGTCCACCAGGCTCTGGACGGTGAGGGACAGCTGGCGGAGATGTTCACTCATCTCACTGAGGAGACGTTCATGCTGGGTCAGCATGGCACCTTGGGTGGCCAGTACGGTGCGAAGGTGCACTACATCCGCTGGATCCATAGTGGTCAGTCGATCTGTTACGTTTCTCAATAGGTTCTGTGTGTATACAATAATGTCGGATCCAGGTGCGGTGTAAGTAAAGAATGAGACGGAGATATAATAAATTAAAGACTCTCTTTACTGAGACGTATGGTTCGCAGGTACAAACATAAACTTTTAGACGGTACAACAAAAAGGGGAGCAGTAGGGCTCAGCACGTAGGCAATAATAACTAAGGCACTGCGGTCAATAATAATAAGTGCACGGAAACTAAAGTTTGAGCAAAGGGCTCCAAAGGAGGTACAAGGTTGCAAACCAGCAAACAAAGTCAAAGCTCAATTACGTTCCGGGTAACGGATACGTGAAGTGGTAATACGTACACAGGATACTGAAGCATTCCAAACGGGGTAACACAAGTGATCGACTGACAAGGGAACAAGGAAATGGGACACACCTATATACACAGACAAACACTCACAGGTGACAACAATCATCAGATAATTAGTCCAGGGCTGGAGCACTGTCGCTCTTCGACCAGTAGGGGCGATGGGGAGTCCTCTTCGCTGACCCCCCTTGTAACAATTACCTGCCTGTGAAAAGTGGCTGTGAAAACTTTGAGGGTTAATTTCTCTGTTTGTTGATTTGGGGGGTATCAACATACGCATAATTTGTGATCAACTTCAACCTACAGCAGACAAGACAGTGAATCCAATTAAAAATTATAAGTATTTAGTGATCCTAAAACTGTTGTTTGTTATATCAAGTGGGCTCTTCACAACTTTCGCAATATGCAAGATATCAATCTTTTTGCTCATTTGCACGAGTTGAGAATTGCCATCGAATCCATAGAACCCCTCGTGTGTGGCTGCTAGGCCTTGTCTAGCCAGGGTGTGTGGAGGCCTACACCACACTGTGACAGCCTAGGACAGCCTCTAATCTGAGTCTGGATCAGAAGGGTTCCCTGGGTCATACAAGGCCTTATTCAGGTTATGTATGATCTCTGCCTCAGCTAAGGGCTGTGGATCTGACTGTGTCACATATTTAGCTCAATAAGAATCCTAACCCTAATTCTTCACAGGACCGTGACAAAAACCTAGACTGAGTAATCACAACACTTCGTGACGTTAGAATTCTAAGGTTCTATCTATAATTCTAATTCTAAGGTTCTATCTATAATTTTTGTCAACATTTTGTTTTTTACATAATCTGATCCATTAGGTGTTTATTAATGCCTTTGTGGTGTTATTTTTAAAATGTTGACATTTTTGAGTTAGTAATTCATAAAATACAAAGGTTCCATCTCACAAAACATAATGGAATGTAAAAACTTTGACGCTCAATATCTCTGAACTACCCTAAACGGAGATAGAACCTAAATAATTCTAAGCTCACGACTTGTTATGCTTTACTTACAATACTCATTCATGTAACACTGTATTGTAAGGTGTTACCTATCACATTTCTATGCAGCTGTGTTTTTGAGATGGAGAATGATACAGTTCTGAACCTCTGAATGTTGTTCTACATCAGAGGCTCAAAGCTGCTGTTATAAACTGACTGTTGACATAGACTGGTGTTATTGTGTACTGTAGCCTTTATGTCATCAATAGTCAACAACGACCAAATCTCCAGAAGTAAGCTTCAGAGAGAGAGAGAGATGGAGGGAGGGATGAGAAGAGAGGGATGAAAGGGAGACAAACCGATATGGCAAAACAAAAAACAAACAACAACAACAACAAAATATGAATAAACAAGAGAGTAGTAAACAGAAATAAGAGAAACGATTAGAGAAAACACTATTAACCATTCTGTTGGGTTACCTACTTACATCATAGTTACTTACAACATTATACCAACATTGTCTTTGGTTAAGTTATTATCGATTGCTTAATACATTTTTGTAGTAATCATATTTCTGTACTCTAATAAATCTAAAAAAAATCCACTTGTTACTGATATGATGGGGAAAATAACAAAAATAACATTTTGTTAAAAAAATAATACATACAGTACACTTAATGTATTTAAGAGAGGGAGGGGGGGATTATTTGATGTTCATGTTTAAAAAAGAAAAAACTAAAGAAAGAGTCATCTGTGATATGTGTGTATGCTACTTCGTGTATTAACGTGTATATGTACTCTTTGAATAAAAACTTAGTTTAAAAAAATAAACAAATCCACTTTATGTGACACTTAAAAACTGCACTTAAACAGATACTCTACATCCTGTATGGCACTTAAGACACTTGCTTTGTTCAATCCCCTGCATCTTACTCTCTCTTCACTCCCCTCTGCCCCTCTTTCTTTCACTAATGCTTTCTCTCTCCTCCTCTCTCTCTCTCCTCCTCTCTCTCTCTCCTCCTCTCTCTCTCTCTCTCTCTCTATCCGTGTCCCCCCATCCCACCCGCCATTACATTCAATAATTCCAGCGCTCTCTCTCTCTCTCGCCCAGTGTCCTAATCCAGCTCTGACCTCAATCCAGTGATGTAATGGGTCATGTGATGTGGGAGAGGGAGAACGGGAGAGGTAAAGTGGGGGAAACAGGCCTTAATCTGCCCAGACGTGGGGGACCAATCAGGATGGGGAAAGACGAGAGAAAGGGGAGGGGCCAGGATGGGGATGGTTCTATTACCATTTAACATATCAGAGGAGATCCCTTCTGAAACAACAAGTCAACATGTTTTTGTTCTGCAATTGTATGAGACATGAGACTCAATGTGTTTGTGTGTTTGTGTTTGTTTACCAATAACAAAGAAAATAACAAAGAGAACCAGCGTCATAATGGTAAATGGACTGACTTATACAGCACCTTATTCCAAAGCGCTTTACAACGGCCTCTCATTCACCCATTCACACACCCATTCACACACCAATGGCGGCAAGCTACCATGCAAGGCGCCGGCCCGCTCATTGGGAGCAATTTGGGGTTAAGTGTCTTGCCCAAGGACACCTCGACATGTGGCCAGCCGGGGCTCGAACCACCGATCTGCCAACCTTGCAATCAATAGACGCCGGCTCTACCTCCTCCTCATTCTAAACTCAGTTTTGTGCCCCAGAACACAGGCTCCTGCCCTACGGGCTCACTCATATTTCCTGTTTCTGTAGTGTAAGGCAGCTTGGTTTACAAGCACACCCCCTGGACAGGACACTAGTTTGTTGCAGAGTCTTACTTTACTGTATTGTATTATTTTTCCGTCAAAGTGCTTTTCTACTTTATTTAAAGAGCTTCCAGTAGAGGGAGTCCTGTAGTGCAGTGTGTGACAGTGAGGTGGACAGAAAGCATAGGACAGACCAAAGAAAAAAAATAATCTTTCTTCCTTCTTCTATCACGACGACTGCCAATGGCCCCTGGCCTGAGCTAGATTACTCTTCCTGCTATTGATGATTCACTTGCTTCGTCAAATGTATCGATTGTAAGTCGCTTTGGAATAAGGCGTCTGCTAAACGCTGAAAATGTAAATGTAACCAGAGCAGCACATACACACACACACACACACACACACACACACACACACACACACACACACACACACACACACACACGGTTAAACCTGTTGCTGGCAAAAACCTGTAGGCATTTACTCATATCGGCAACCAATCAAAATGTTTAGACTTTTCTTTTGAAACACAGAACTACGTTTCAACGTTGTTGAGAATCACAACACAAACTCGCTAGTCAAGCCAAAATACTGCGACAACGCAATGGATTGGGTGAGTAATCCCCACTGCTACCTAGTTAACTGTAACGCTACTTTACATTGTTAACAGGCTCACAAACAAGCTGTCTTAGTTGACTAGCGACGTGTCATTGATTTTCAACAACGCAGAAATGTATTCACATTTACATTACATCAGATCCCGATATGAGGACCAAAGCATTAGAGCTTGACACATATGGACTATATACTACTGTAAATTATAACCCTCTAGTGCACTCTGGGTGCTGACACATAGGGGATAATATAACGTTTAGTATCACTGATGTGGGCGTGCGTTCCCAACGTGGTGTGTTGTGGGTGGGACAAGTTGTGGTCGTGTCTGAACAAGGTTAATCCGAACCCCCCCCCCCCCACACACACACACACACAACCCATCTCTTTGTGCACTATGCTGTACTAATCTCTCTGCTTCACTAATCTGACCGACCCCCCCCCACCACCGACCGCCTTCCCCCAGTCTCTGGCACTGCCCTATTAATCTCGACAGTCCCCCCCCTCTCTCTCTCTCTCCCCTCCCCTCTCTCTCTCTCTACTCCCCTCCCTCTCTCTCTACCCGTCTCTCTCTCTCTGTCTCTCTACCCCCCTCTGTCTCTCTACCCGTCTCTCTCTCTGTCTCTCCCCCCCCTCTGTCTCTACCTGTCTCTCTCCCCTCCCTCTGTCTCTCTTCCCGTCTCTCTCTCTCTCTACCCCCCCCTCTCTCTCTCTCTCTCTACCCCCCCCTCTCTCTCTCTCTCCCCCCCCCCACTCTCTCTCTACCCCCCTCTCTCTCTCTCTCTCTCTCTCTCTCTCCCCCCCCCCTCTCTCTCTCTCCCTCCCTGTCCAGTCCATCAGCACTTTGAGCAGCAGACAGACAGACAGACAGACAGACGGGCTGTAATCCCTCAGAGGACCAGATGGAGCGGCGCTACACAGACCTTGGGGAAGGTGAACGCAAAATGCTGAGGCCTGGTCAGATGCACTGCACACACACACACAGATACACACACACAAACATACAGATACAGATACACACAGATACAGATACACACACACACATAGATACAGATACACACACACACACACAGAGATACAGATACACACACACAGAGAGATACAGATACACACACACGGATACACACACAGATACACACACACACACACACACACACACACACACACACACACATACAGATACACACGGATACACACACACACACACACACTCACATAGATGGAAAAACACACACACACACATAAACACACACACGCACACAGGGATAAACATGCACACTATTGCACAACAACTAGAGACACGAGAGAGACATGAGACCACTCACACACCAGTCAGACAGACACTAGTCAGACAGACACCAGTTCAAACACACACACACACACAAGCCAAGCATCCAAACACACCATGCACTGAGTCTCACAACACAACAGCTTTACTGCAAGGTGCAAACCAGCAGTTATCCTCAAAACAGTTACAGTTTGCTAAAAAAAATAAGTACGGTACCCAAAAGGTCTGCGGAGGTCTGGAAATAGGTCAGATAAGAGGAATATTAATGTGGTAGAGTGGTTGCAAGAGGAAGGTTTGGAGAAAAAAACATGCCCAATATTTATTTATTTATTTATTTGAAAACTCAGAGACTTATTTCCACTGTGGTCTGATCCATATTTGCATACCAACTCATCAGTAAAACATGGTGGAGGAGGTGGTATGGTTTGGGCGTGTATAGCTGCCACTACAACTGGCTAACTTAACCTAATTCATGATGACAGCAGCAGCAGAATGTATTCTCAAGTGGACAGAAACATCTTGTCTGCTGAAACACAAGCAAATTCTTCTAAATTCATTGGATGTCACTTCATCACACAGCAAGACAGTGACCCCAAATAATATATTGCCAAAGCAATTACAGTATAGAGTTTTTCAGGCCCAGAAAGGACATCTATTATTAAAAACGGAGTAACATGGAGATGGAGACCTGAACAAAATATGTACCAAGAAATGGGACTGTCTCTACTCATTATATGAACGGCAAAGACCCATATTTCATTATAGAAGAAATGCATTAGTATTAAATAACTTACTAACTAAATAACTACTAATATATTTAAAAATGAACACTCTTCAGTTCTTCGGCACACATTATAAAACATGTAATCACATCATTGACAGGCAATAAAAAATACCTCTGTGGCCACTATTACTACACGTAATGTACTAACTACACACCAACAAGAGCGTGTAGCAACAATGCCACCTGCTGGTCATCCGGGACACTACGAGCTAGATCTCTACCTACAGGTCAAATCAAATCAAATTGTATTTGTATAGCGCATTTCTTACAAGATGCAACTCAATGCGCTTCACACAATGAACATTTTCAGTCAATCAGTCAATCAATCAATCAATACTGACAGAGCCGCGAGCAGGCAAAAGTAAAAACCTGTACACTATGTAGCCAGGAAAAATTCCCTTGCAGCCCTCTACACATAGAGCGACTACTAGCCAGTTTGCCTACCAGTACCCAGCGGTGGTGCAACTCAAAACTCAAATTTGAATATCGTGCAAAAGTTCATTTATTTCAGTAATTCAACTTAAAGGGTTCAACTTAAATATTATATAGACTCAGTACACATGCAATGTGAGATATTTCAAGCCTTTAGTTTTTATAATTTGGATGATTATGTCTTACAGCTTATGAAAACCCCAAATTAAATATCTCAGAAAATGTGAATATTGTGAAAAGTTTCAATATTGTAGGCTCAAGTGTCACACTCTAATCAGCCAATTAATCAAAAACACCTGCAAAGGGTTCCTGAGCCTTTAAATGGTCTCTCAGTCTGGTTCAGTAGAATTCACAATCATTGGGAAGGCTGCTGACCTGACAGTTGTGCAGAAAACCATCATCGACACCATCCACAAGGAGGGAAAGCCTCAAAAGGTAATTGCGAAAGAAGTAGGATGTTCGCAAAGTGCTGTATCAAAGCACATTAATAGACAGTTAAGTGGAAGGAAAAAGTGTGGAAGAATTCAAATGTGTGGGGGAGCTTCACAAGGAGTGGACTGAGGCTGGGGTTAGTGCATCAAGAGCCACCACACACAGACGGATCCTGGACATGGGCTTCAAATGTAGCATTCCTCTTGTAAAGCCGCTCCTGAACAACAAACAACGTCAGAAGCGTCTGGCACCTGCCCACACTGCCAAAAGTACCAAAACCTGGTTAAATGACCATGGGATTCCTGTGCTTGATTGGCCAGCAAACTCGCCTGACCTGAACCCCATAGAGAACCTTTGGGGCATTGCCAAGAGAAAGATGAGAGACATGAGGCCGAACAATGCAGAAGAGCTGAAGGCCGCTATTGAAGCATCCTGGTCTTCCATAACACCTCAGCAGTGCCACAGGCTGAAAGCATCCATGCCACGCCGCATTGAGGCAGTAATTCATGCAAAAGGGGCCCAAACCAAGTACTGAGTACATATGCATGATTATACTTTTCAGAGGGCTGACATTTCTGTATTTAAAATCCTTTTCTTATTGATTTCATGTAATATTCAAATTTTCTGAGATATTGAATTTGGGGTTTTCATAAGCTGTAAGCCATAATCATCAAATTTATAACAAATAAAGGCTTTAAATATCTCGCTTTGCATGTAATGAGTCTATATCTAAGTTTAACCCTTTAAGTTGAATTACTGAAATAAATGAACTTTTGCACGATATTTAAATTTTGAGTTGCACCTGTAACTGCTACATTACAGTATATGACTCCTCACACAGCCGTGTTCAGAAGACAAGAAACGGCAGAAAGGTTAATGTCCAGGTTGACATTTTGTTTGTAAGTTTCGATATTGGATATTGGGAAACTGTAAAGCTAGTATTATCAGAGGGGAGGGGGTGTAGTAACCTAAGTGTAATGTGTAGTTTAACAACAGGGTGGCATTAGCTACTTGGGGAGTGTTAGGCTGTGCTAGGGCAGAGGGAGTCACGGTCCAGCCAGTGTTGTTAAACAGTAATCGGATGGTAAATAAATACCAAAAAGGATTGAGGTTTCCTTGGTATTCTTGGCCCTTAAGATATTACAGAAACAGATATGAATTCTGCGTGTCTGTAATGTGTGTTGTTATTGCCTTTAAATTACTAAATAATTAAATTATGATTATATAATGATTGTAGCACTTTGAGCTGCAACGTTTGCAGGAAAAGTGCTATACAAATAAGTTATTATTATTATTATTATTATTATTATTATTAAAGGGACCAAATCAAAGTGCTGCACAAAAGCCGTTCACATAAAGCCAGCCACAACATAGATTTTTTTATTTTTTATGAGTCAGTCACTGAAATGGTGTAAAAAGGGGAAATGTTTTAATGCACAACCCTCATACCTACACAAAGAAACACTGAATCAACAAAACCTCCACTAATAAGAATAAACAAAACAGGCATCTCTCCCGCTACCTCAATAATCTATGGCAGGGCGGATCAGGAAACAACAGATCAGCAAATCAATACTCACAGTCACCGCCCTGTAGTGCAGCAGATTAAATCAATATTTCATAAGAATCGTTCACTTGGTGATACAAGCACCAAATTTGGCACAAATGATGTCCAGGATGTACTTTCTAAGAAAAGTACGGTTTCCAGCTGAAAATCCAAGATGGCTGCCACTTTTCAAGATGGCCGCCTCATCAGATGCAAAATAACGTTTTTTGGAGTAGAACTTGAATGAACAGAAATGGGTTAATGGTCCAAACATCAAAATGAATGTATCCTTACTGGAACTCAATTGTGTCAATTAAATTCCAATATGGCCCACCAGTTTTCAAGATGGTGGCTATTACGTAACTCAAAATAAGCGTTTTTGGAAGCTGTCTGATCACAGATATTGCATTAAATTGAAGGGCAGCATTCATCACCATTAATTGAGATGATGTGGTCAACCATCTGTCGACATCACTGCTGTGAAACTCACCATGGGGTTCAGTCCACCATGCAGAGAAGAAGCGAGGTCTTGAATTTGAAGTGGGCATTACCTCACTCTTGCCCCTTCTTCGTGATGAGGCAAATTCTGTTGCCACAGTGAGGCATTCCATGAACAAAGTCAGGGATGCTATTGCACACCTCAACCCAAACCAGGTTCCCGTGATAACTGCAGACCAGCCTATTTATGCTCTTGCCAAACAAGTCCAGTGGCACTGGCCTGACCTGTAGCCTATGGCGAGGACAAATTTGTTGTAATGTTTGGTGGACTCCACATAGAGATGGCTGCATTCAGATCACTGGGGACCCTGCTTCAGAGTAGTGGGTGGACAGGTGCTCTTGTGGAGGCTGGGGTAGCTTCTTCTGGAAAAGCTGACTCATTTCTTTCTGCCTCAAGTGTCACAAGAACACGCCTAATGCACCAAGTTACAGCATGTTGTCTCTACATGCTCCGAAAGGAAGCATATGAGTACCATTGTGCAGAGGAGAATGAAGGAGCCCTGAATTTCAGTGACTGGTGTGATAAACGCAGGGAGGAGAGCCCCCAGTTTCAATTCTGGGAGCTTGTGTTGTCAATGGAATTGGTGGTTTTCTCTTTGGTCAGATCTTTCAAAGAAGCTAACTTCAACTTGTATTGTCAAGCACTGTCTGCTCTAATTCCATTCTTCTTTGCAAACAACAATGTGAACTATGCTCGATGGCTCCCCATCCACCTCAGAGACATGGCGTCTTTGGAGCAAACTCATCCTCAGGTTTCCCATGAATTTCAGCTTGGAAAGTTTGTGGTCCACAAGACTCACAGGGAGTTCTCAGGCTTACCCATTGACCAAGCTCACGAGCAGGCCAATGCAGTTGTTAAAGGTGATGGTGGTGCCATTGGCCTTACAGAGGATCCATCTGCATTGAGGCGGTGGATGGTGTCTGGACCAGAAGTTAGCCAGTTAGTCAACCAGTATGAGTTGGCATCTCAAGTCAAAGAAGCAAACAAAGATGTCAGGCATCATGAGCAGACCAGTCAGTCTCAGAAGTCCTTCACTGACAAGGTCCAAAAGTTGTTTGATGTGATGAAGGATCTGGGCAATCCTTTCCAGGAAGAGTCCAAAGATCTGCTCACATTGGACACAAAAACCATCGCACATCCCAGTGCTGCTGAGCTTGTAAGAACTCACTTTGAGAAAGGTCAAGCTGCCTTCAGAGACTTTTTCAATGGTCTGGGGGATGAGGGTTCCTTCTATAAGCCCATTAAAAAGAACAAAGCCGACTTCTTTCGCCAAGAGGCAGCTGCAGCTTCCAGTGACATGAAGAAGCAGGTACTCAAAGATGACTGTCGTCTGTTCTCGCAGCTTTTTATATCGTGCCAATCACGAGAGTGTGACCTGCTTGAGTTCTTTAAGCATGAGAATCAACCTTTCCCTGCTGCACTGAGTGACACAGGGAAACTCCACTCTGGCCAGAAGTCTCAGCTTTCAAAAATTCTGGAAGCTACCATTTCTCCTCCTGACAAACAACCAGAATGTGATGCCATTATCATTGATGGTTCCTCTCTTGTGCATTCATTGTCTCCTACGACATCAAAGACCTTTGAGGAATATGCTGTCCAGGATGTAGTTCCAAAAATCCAGACCTACTCATCAAAGTATGAGCGAACAGATATCATTTTTGATGTCTACTGGACTTCAAGCCTGAAGGCTGAAACTAGGTCAAACAGAGGTATGGGAGGTCGACGAAGAGTGACAGACAAAAACAAACTGCCACCCAACTGGAAAAGCTTCCTGCGAGACAGCAACAACAAGACTGAGCTCTTCATGTTCCTAGCCGACAAGATAGTGACCCTGTGTCCCAACAATGTCATAGTTGTGACCAAAGGGGAGCAGGCTCTATCAAACAAGCCCATCAGCCTTGAAGGCTTAAGTCCATGTAACCATGAGGAAGCTGACTCCAGAATCTTCATACATACTCTTCATGCAGCCAAGCAACAGATGAAGTCTGTGTTGATCAAGGCATGCGACACAGATATTCTTGTTGTTGCAGTCAATGTTTTTGCGACTCTTCAGGATGCAGGCTTAGTAAGGCTTTGGGTAGAATTTGGCCAAGGTTACACTAGAAGATTCCCGTTCGCTACACTGGTGTCAGAAGTGGGATGGAAGGAAGGCCATCGGAGAGGCGTGTCCACGTGAGGGACTTGACATAGTGAAGCGTGAGGGCACGCTCTCCCGAACGGTGAGGATAGTGTAACGATCCTGTATGAGGCCCCGTTAACAGCTCCTCCAAGGAAGTTAACTCTCTTGGTCTAATGGTTAGCGCGGCCGTCGGTTATGTGGGAGGTCGGGGTTCGACTCCCGCATGGGGCGAGTTACACTAGCAGATTCCCGTTCGCTACAATATATTTCAATGTATAGGCCATCAAAATAGGATTATTCAGTCAAAAACGCTGTTTGAATCCATTTCGAATGGCGGCCATCTTGAAAAATGGTGGCCATTTTGTTTTTTCAAGTGGAAACCGTACTTTTCTGAGAGAGTAGGTCCCAAAGCACTTGTGTGCCAAATTTGGTGCTTGTATCACCAAGCGAACGATTATTTCATTAATCTGCTGCACTACTGCTAAGCAAAGAACCAAACAAACGAACATGGGAGAAAACAAACCAAAACAACTAAGGCAAGTAACTCCAACCAAAAGCTAGTCATCAAACATCACAGAAACAGAAAGGTAGGCATTATGAAAAGGGTGAGCAATATGTCCCCAGTTCTGCAGTCTTTTTTTGAAAGCTCGAAGGTGATCAGCCACAGGTGTGTGTCATTAGCTCAATCAGCACCTCCATGGCCCCTCCCCCTCAGTCACACCTCCTCCTTAGCCCCTCCCCCTCTGACACACACCTCCTCAACAGACAGAGAACAGAACAGAACTGGGCAGGGGCGTAACACCCAGGACTGATCACCCCAGCTCCTCTACTCCCTCTCTGCGATAGCGACCAGGTGACCGTCGATTTCTGTCTCCGAGAGGTTCCTGTAAGGAGAGAGAGAGAGGAAGAGAGGGATAGAAAGTTTGAGAGAGAGAGAGAGGGGGGGGGGGGAGGGAGAGAGGGAGGGTGAGGGAGAGGGAGAGAATGAATGAATGAATGGTCTTTATTGTCATTAATACAGTACAGGTACCATACAACGAAATTTAGGAGGGGGGGCTCCCCTGGTGCTTGGAAAAAAAGAATTACTAAAAACAAGAGGGGAAAAGAGCTGGTTTACAATAAATAAAGGCTATATACACTATCCACTATACTATACTACTATACTATACAAATAAAACACTGTGCTGTACTCTATGCTATGCTATACATATCCTAACATTTCCTATCTCTGAACCTTATGTACACAAGGGTTGTCATATTGCACATGGTATTATTGCACATTCATTTAAAGTGTCGCAGTTTGCAGGTTTGAAATGTTCACAGTTGTATTTTAATATTGCACTTATGATTACAATCTAGTAGCTGCCATCAAATTGTCTAGATTGTCCAGGGCCTAGAACCTAGGTCTTTTGTTGTGTTCAGGGCCTGAATGGCCCTAGGGTAGAAGCTGAGCTTCAGTCTATTTGTCCTTGCGGACATGGTCCTGAACCGTCTGCCTGATGGCAGCCGAACAAAGTGTTCGTTCCCAGGGTGGGATGGGTCCCTGGAGATCTTGGAGGCCTTCCTGAGGCAGTGTGTGTTGTACAGCTCTTTCAGAGAGGGGAGGGGGGCGGGAAGTCCGACAGGAAGTCCTTGATCCATGCACAGATAGAGTGTGATAGTCCCAGGTCTAGTAGTTTGGTCACTAGCCTGTCTGGAAGGATAGTGTTGAAAGCAGAGCTGAAGTCCACAAAGAGCAGTCTCGCGTAGCTGTTCCCCCTCTCCAGGTGGGATAGAGTGGAGTGGAGAGTCGTCGCGATGGCGTCCTCTGTGGACCTGTGGGCTCTGTAGGCGAACTGGTATGGATCCAGGTTGGGCGGGAGGCGTGTGACTATGTGGGTCCGGACCAGTTTCTCGAAGCACTTCATGATGATTGGTGTGAGTGCCACCGGGCGGTAGTCGTTTAGGCAGCTCACCGTGCTTTTCTTCGGGACTGGGATGATTGTTGAGGTTTTCAGGCAGGGTGGGATGGTGGCCTGGAACAGGGACTGGTTGAAGATGTTGGTGAAAACCCCGGCCAGCAGGTCGGCGCAGTCCCTCAGCACCCGTCCCAGGACGCCATCCGGCCCTGAGGCTTTTCTGGGGTCCACCGCCTTCAGCACGCGTCTCACTTCATGCTCTGTGAGGGTGAGGCTGCTGAGAGCTGGAGAGAGTGGTGTTTGTGTTGTGGTTACCTCCGTTCGCCCCTCGTCGAACCGGGCGTAGAAGGAGTTCAGCTTTTCCGCCAGCAGGGGGTCGCCCTCAGCGGCTGTGAGCCTGTTGGCTCTGAAGTTTGTCATGTGCTGAACCCCCTGCCACACCCGCCTGGAGTCGTTGCTCAGGAAGCATTCCTCAATCTTCTCTCTGTGGTCTGCCTTGGCCTCCCGGATGCCACGGTTTAGGTTAGCCCTGGTGGTGTTATACAGCAGTTTGTCCTTCGCTGAGAAGGCGTTGTTCCTCTCCTTGAGCAGTTCTCAGTCATCCATGGCTTCGTGTTGGGGTAGACCCGGACACGTTTGTCCACGGTGGCTGAGTTGGTGCAGTTCACTATGTGGTTCAGAACCGAAGACGTGAACTGTTCCAGGTCCTCATGCTCATATTCCTGCCATGAGGTGTCATTCAGGCAGATCTGCAGTGGAGCGGACCCTGCTGGCCAGGTTCTGACAGTCTTAGTGGTGATGGGAGCACTTTTCCTCATGGGAGTGTAGGCTGGGATCAGGAGGATGGACACGTGGTCAGACATGCCTAGATGAGCTAGCGGTCTGGCTTTGTAGGCAAGCTTGATATTGGTGTATACCTTGTCCAGTGTGTTATCTCCTCTTGTTGCACATTTAACATGCTGATAAAACTTGGGTAGTACTACCTTCAGGTCAGCATGATTGAAGTCCCCCGCGAGAGGGAGAGAGAGAGAGAGAGAGAGGGAGAGAGAGAGAGGGAGAGGGAGAGAGAGAGAAGGAGGGAGGAAGAGAGGATGAGAGTGGACGTCAGAGGAAGAGAGGGAGAGAACAAAAACAAAACAAAAATAAAACAAAAAATATTTGACAAAATGGCGCCGGTTGGGTGGCAGCCAGTTAAACAACTCAGTCTTACTTCTACTTTTTTAGCCCTTTTCTAGCCCTTTTAATCTAACTAATCGCCTTTTTAACGCCTATACGACGTGAACACTACCTCTACCTCCTGACCTATACGACGTTAGTTGGTGATTCTCTTTTTCAACCTTTTATTTCAAACTTTTATCTTTTATCTTTTAACCGGAGTGCTCAATATGTGCCTGATAAACGGAGGAGTGCGGGTGTATTCCAGAGAGGAGCTCATTGCCTTTAGGAGTCGAGCGGCTGCTCCTCCAACAGGAATGCCCAGCGAAATAAAGACACGCAGACGAGGAACGAGGGCTGGAGCGTTTGTGAGGGCGAGGAGAGACAGACAAGCCAAGAGGACCTACCTGCCGTCTGTTCTTATGGGGAACGTCAGGTCGCTGGTCAACAAGGCTGATGAGCTCTCTGCTCTGATGAAGGGACAGGGGGAATATGGGAAATGTAGCCTGCTATTCCTGACTGAATCCTGGCTGAATCCTGGCATCCCAGACGGAGCGGTAGAGCAAGATGGCTTCACCATGGTCCGAGCGGACAGAACCAGGAATAGCGGTAAGAACAAAGGAGGCGGGATCGCTGTGTTTGTTAATTCCAAGTGGTGCAAGCCAGGCCATATCACAATCAAAGAGCAAGTCTGCACTCCAGACATAGAACTGTTGGCGCTAGGTTTGAGGCCAGATCTCTGTCCGAGAGAGTTCTCCCATGTTGTGGCAGTGACTGTTTACATCCCCCCAAGCGCGTCCCCGGCGCGCGCAAATGACGTCATCCATTCCTGCATCGCGGGGATACAGACTGCACACCCAAACGCATTTGTCATTGTGAATGGGGACTTCAACCACGTAAATATGGAAAAGACACTGACGGATTTTACCCAGTATGTCACATGTAAAACAAGGGAGAACAAAATACTAGACAAACTATATGCCAATGTGAAGGGAGCTTACACATCCACTGCCCTCCCGCCACTAGGGGCATCCGATCACAACATGGTCTGGATGGAACCAACATACACCCCTATCATAAAAAGGCTGCCTATCACCACCAGGACTGTCCAGCAATGGTCAGAAGACGTGGAGGAGGAGCTGAGGGCGTGTTTTGAAACAACCGACTGGGGGATGTTCCAGAGAGTCCACGGGGAGGACATAGATGGTCTGCTAGACTGTGTCACAGACTATATCAAGTTCTGCGAGGAGAGCATCGTCCCCATTAAAAAGGTACGGTGCTTTCCTAACAACAAGCCGTGGATAAATGGGAACATCAAGAACCTTCTGAAAAGGAAGAGGAGGCTGTTTAAGGCAGGGGACACTGAGGGAGCCAGGGCCGCTCAGAAGGAGGTGAAGAAGGAGCTGAGAGCAGCCAAAGAGGAATACAGGAGGAAATTGGAGGGCGGGCTAGTGGCCCACAGCTCCAAGGAGGTGTGGAAGGGTTTCAAGAAGATCACGGGCCACAAGCAGCCACATACTGTGGTGGAGGGGACCCGAGAGCAGGCGGATGACCTGAACTGCTTCTTTAACAGGTTTGACCAACCATCCCCCTGTCACCCCCCACAGCCCCCGACCCTCTCCTCCCCTCTCCAATGTACCGCACCCCTGGCAACAGTAGCCCCCACTCCCCCTGACCCCCTCACACCCCAGCAGCAATTGCCTCCCCTTACCAACACCAGGAGCCAGGGAGCATGCTTCACACCTGGAGACACCTGTACTCACAGCTTTATAACATCTGAGCAGGTGAGAAGGCAGCTCTCCAGGGTGAATGTGAACAAGTCCAGAGGTCCAGACAACATCAACCCCAGGGTTCTGAAGGTGTGTGCTGGAGAGCTGGCGGACACATTCCAACATCTCTTCAGTCTATCTCTAAGACTGAGGAGGGTGCCACAGCTCTGGAAGACCTCTTGCATCGTCCCAGTGCCAAAGAAGGGACGGCCCAGCACCCCAAACGACTACAGACCTGTCGCCCTGACACCACAGGTCATGAAGATCCTGGAGAGGCTAGTGCTGCAACACCTTAAGCCCCAGGTGAAGGACTTCCTGGACCCCCGGCAGTTTGCATACCAGGAGAGCATGGGGGTGGAGGATGCCATCATTTACATGCTGCACAGGGCCTACACACACCTGGAGAGGCCACAGAGCATGGTGAGGACCATGTTCTTCGACTTCTCCAGTGCATTTAACACTATCAAGCCATCACTGCTGGCTGACAAACTAGCAGTGATGTGTGTGGAGGACTCCCTGACGGCTTGGATCCACAACTACCTCACAGACAGACGTCAGTATGTGAGACTGCAGGGCTGTCAGTCTGAGGTGGTGGTGTGCAACACCGGTGCCCCCCAGGGAACTGTTCTGTCACCCTTTCTCTTCACCCTCTATACCTCCGACTTCCAGTTTAGCTCCGACCAGTGCCACCTGCAGAAGTTTTCTGATGACTCCTCTATCGTCGGTTACATCACAGACGACAGGGATGAGGAGTACAGGGCCCTGGTGGAGAGCTTTGTGCAGTGGTGCGACACCAACTACCTTTTGCTTAACACCAGCAAAACAAAGGAGTTGGTGGTGGATTTTAGGAGGAAGAGAAGGACCCCAGCCCCCATCACCATCAAGGGGGTGGAAGTCGAGAGGGTGGACTCCTACAGGTACCTGGGAGTACAAATTAATAACAAACTGGACTGGACTGACAACACCGAGGCTCTTCTCAGGAAAGGGCAGAGCAGACTGTTTTTCCTGAGAAGGCTGAGGTCTTTCGGTGTCTGCAACAAGCTGCTGCGAATGTTTTATCAGTCGGTGGTTGCCAGCGTTCTGTTCTTCGCCGTGGCCTGCTGGGGTGGAAACATCTGTGCCAGGGATGCTGCGAAGCTAAACAAACTGGTGAAGAAGGCCAGCTCTGTGGTGGGGACCGGGCTGGACAGCCTAGAGGTGGTGGCAGAACAGAGGATGGGGAAAAAACTGGCGGCCATGCTGGCCAATCCCTCCCACCCGATGTACTGCGAGCTGGCGGGGATGAGGAGCAAGTTCAGCCACAGATTTGTTCTCCCCCGTCAAAGTACAAAAAGATTTGGACAGTCCTTTGTTCCAGCTGCACTCCGACTCTACAACCAGGCCCTGCAGGGTGGGGGAGACCTGGAGCTGGAACTTTGGAACTTGGAACTTTTTACTTATTGAGCCTGCACTGTTTTATGTATTTTATTGAATGTTTTCTGTCTGCCCTAACTGAGCTGTTTGACAACAAAATTTCCCCATTGGGGACAATAAAGGTTTTCAATCAATTCAATCAAAAAAACGTTTGAGAGAGAGAGAGATAAAGAAAGAGAGATGAACCTGAGAGATGTACCTGAACTTGGGATTGTCTCTGGTGACCACTCCTACTTCCAGCTCGCTGGGCTTGAAGTCCATAGACAAGATGGAGGACAGGCAGGAGATGCCCAACTACAGGAGGAGAGAGAGGAGGAGTCCATTTAGATGATTACTAAAGTGCCATAAATCCAATCATCATCATCATTATCATCATCTGGCTTCCTGTTAAGTTTAGAATAGATTTCAAGATCCTTCTGCTTGTTTATAAAGCTCTCACTGGCACAGCCCCAGAATATCAGAAAGACCTTTTGCTAGCATATCAGCCCAATAGAGCTCTCAGGTCTTCTGATGCTGGTTTTCTCTGAGTACCACATGTACAAAAGAGATTTGCTGAGGCTGCATTCTCATTTTATGCTCCCAGATTGTGGAATGCACTGTCAGTTTACATTAGGGATGCAACCTCAGCAAATATGTTCAAGTCAAGACCCTAACCCTAACCCATCTTTTTAATATTGCCTTTAAATGACTAAATAATTAAATTATAATTATATTATGATTGGAGCACTTTGAGCTGCAACGTTTGCAGGAAAAATGCTATACAAATAAAAAGTTATTATTATTATTATTATTATTATCATCATCATCATCATCATCATCATCATTACCATCATCATCATCATCATCATCATCATGATAACCGTCCCCATACCTCTACAGCATCATCATCATCCTCCTCCTCCTCATCATCATCATCATCACCATCACCATCACCATGGTAAACCTCCCCGTACCTCTACAGCCTGGTCGTAGCGTAGCTCCGGCCTCTTCTTCAGCTTCTTCTCCAGGTAGCTGTTGGCCTCCGTCTGCTTGGCCCCTACAGCCGTGGCCCTGAACCCACAGTAGTACCCTGCAGGGTCACACTTATACAGCACAGCAGGGCCCTGGTGGGGGTCCATGGAGACGAGGATCATACCTGGGGGAGGGAGAGAGGAGAGAGGGAGGGAGGGAGGGAGAGAGAGGGAGAGAGAGATAGGAGGGAGGGAGGGAGGAGGGAGGGAGAGGGAGAGAGAGAGAGAGGGAGACAGAGAGAGACAGAGAGAGAGAGAGAGAGAGAGAGAGAGAGAGAGAGAGAGAGAGAGAGAGAGAGAGAGAGAGAGAGAGATAGATAGATAGATAGATAGATAGATTATTGGGGAATAGTCCTCGGAGCTTTACTGCACTGTTAAAATAAAGTGTTGCGAAACCCAAGAACTGTTGGCAACTAAAGCCCTATTCGGACGGGATCAGTATTATGTGGTGACCTCCGTAATTTAGAAATTCGGCCCCCGATGGCTGTGTTTCGTGTGGCGCATCCGCACGGGTAAAGCAAATTCTGTGTTTTACTGGAATTTATGGACATTATGGACCTCCAGAATCAGTGAAATACGATAGGTAATTTGCGGTGGATTTTTTTTTTCATGGACATGGCTGATTCGCACAGGATAAAGAACACAGACGACTTCCGGAATTATTACAAATTACGGACGTCACCACATAATACTAATCCCGTGCCAATAGAGCTTAAGCTGCCACCATTCACACCTCAATGGTGCCATAAGAGTGTAGTCAGTAGAGGAGGACAGGACAGAAGAGGAGAAAAGCAACAACTCACAGCAGCCCAGAGGTCTCATCTCAGCGTTCTGGGTGTAGACCTGGGAGATGTCGGCCATCCTCCGACACAACATGTCCGCCGTGATGTCATAACCGAACTTGTACTTCCACTCCCCGGCCTCCGCCCGCGCCCTGTGGACCTGGGAACGGCTGTCCGCTGAGGAGGAGGGGGAGGAGTCAACAACCATGTGTGTGTGTGTGTGTGTGAGAGAGAGAGAGAGAGAGAGAGAGAGAGAGAGAGAGAGAGAGAGAGAGAGAGAGAGAGAGAGAGAGAGAGAGAGAGAGAGAGAGAGAGAGAGCGAGCTAATGGGCCACAACCAGCGGCAGTGGTCATTAAGCAGGTAATGCTTGTTCATGAAGTAAAAAAATAAAATAAAAAAAATAAAAAAAACATATCTAGGCTACATGCCAAGTTACATTGTAAATATGTCATGTTCTAAACTGTTACTTCTTTCTTCTCAACTTAAAATGTCAATTTGTTACAGTGTCAATGATACAATCGTTTAGCATATCAGTTTGGAATATTCAGGGTTTAAATTCTTATTTATTTGGTTTAAAAAGCAGAAATCTTGAATTTTTAGACAAGGTTACTGGTGTTGATATTGTTATTTTGCAGGAGACTTGGTGCAAAGGAGATGTCCCTACTGGGTGCCCTCCTAACTATAGAGAGATTATAGTCCCATCAACTAAACTAAATGGAGTCACCCAGGGCAGAGACTCTGGGGGGATGTTGATCTGGTATAAGTCACAACTAGCTGACTCTATAGAAATAAAGAAGAAAGGGAAAAATCACATTTGGTTAAAAATACAAAAAGATATAATTTCCAGCGAGAAAAGCATTTTTCTATGCGCAATTTATAATCCCCCAATAGAGTCTCCATATTTCAGTGAGGAGATTTTCTCCATCATAGAAGAAGAGATCAGTCATTTCCAGGCCCAGGGATCTGTGCTGATCATGGGAGATCTAAATTCTAGGACTGGTGAGGAGGTAGACTTTACTAGTACTGAAGGTGACAGTTACATCACTGGAGATAACCTTCTTTTTCCTAACCTTACCAACAGGAATAACTATGATAAAACCACAAACAAGAGTGGAAAACAAGTGCTGCAGATTTGTAGAGCGTTGGGCCTGTACATTGTCAATGGAAGGCTGCGAGGGGATTCTTTTGGACGGTATACGTATTGTTCAAGACTTGGAAGCAGCACCGTTGACTATGCTATAACAGATTTAGACCTAAACTCTTTGAGAGCCTTCACAGTAAAAAAACAATCACCTCTATCAGATCACTCCCAGATCACTTTATATCTAAAAAGGGCAGACACAGGTAATATATGTTCTCAGTCCTGTAATCTGTATAACATAAAGAGGAAATACAGATGGGCCCCAAACAGTCCGGAGCAGTACCAGAATGCTATGGTCAGTGAGTCAACACAGTCTCTTCTAGACTCCTTCTTGTCCCAGACTTACCCTCAGAATACTGAAGGTGTAGAGTGCTGTCTGGCACACATTAACCACATATTTGATCATTTGGCCTCATCCTCAAACTTAAAATGCAAAACAAAACAACAAAAGAAAACAAACAGGGAAAGGTGGTTTGATTTAGACTGTAAATCCATTAGGAAGACACTAAGAAATATCTCCAACCAAAAACACAGGAATCCAGAGAGTCAGGAGTTACGCCTTAGTTACTGTGACACTTTAAAGCAATATAAAAAAACACTGAGAACAAAAAAAGACCAATATTTACAAAACCAACTAGAATTAATTGAAGAGTCTCTGGGATCAAATAAATTCTGGGAAAACTGGAACTTATTTACCAAGAAACATAAAAATGAACAATCAATTCAAAATGGTGATACATGGAAAACACATTTTGGGGATCTTTATAGAAAACCTACAAAGAATGAAGCCCAAGAGCAGATCTCAGATAAATTGAAAACCTTTGAAAGAGCTATTAAGGACTATCAGACCCCACTGGATTTCCCAATCACTGAATTAGAATTGGAAGACAAACTAAAGGTTCTGCAGAACAAAAAAGCATGTGGGCCTGATGGCATCTTAAACGAGATGATAAAATATACCAATAGAAAATGTAAATTGGCCATTCTAAAGGTATTCAACTTGGTACTGAGTGTGGGTCATTTCCCTGAAAGCTGGAGTGAGGGGCTGATTACACCCATTTTCAAGAATGGAGACAAATTTGATCCAAACAACTACAGAGGTATCTGTGTAGGTAGTAACCTAGGGAAGTTATTTGGCAGCATTCTAAATTCAAGAATTATATATTTCCTCACAGAGCACAATGTCTT
>NC_137674.1:84743986-84783986 GCF_963989245.1 Nansenia antarctica
TATATTTTGTAGCCTTGTAATAGTCTTTATCGTTGCAGCAAAAAGTAGACAAGACACCTGAGAGACGACGGTGAATAAGGGGAATGGTGAACTTCCCTGTGCTTTTTACTTTCTCTTTCTTTTTCCAAATGAACCGTGTGATGTGCTGGCTTGATCGTAATCGTAATAAGGAAGTTACATGAATATATACAGTACATGAGAATAAAACAGTGAACTACAAAAAACACTGTAAAAATAATAGAAAACTATGTCAACACATATAGTCTATTATGTCAGAACTGTAGGTCTTTATTAATGTAATGATGTAGTGAAGGTCCCCTCTCTCTCTCTCTCTCTCTCCCTGTTTTTATGCAAGCGTGTCGAGAGAGAGAGGGAGAGAGAGAGAGAGAGGGGGGAGAGAGAGGGCGAGAGAGAGAGAGGGGGGGGAGAGAGAGTGAGAGAGAGAGGGGGGGAGAGAGAGAGAGAGGGCGAGAGAGAGAGAGAGAGAGAGAGAGAGGGGGGGGAGAGAGAGAGTGAGAGAGAGAGAGAGGGCGAGAGGGGGGGGGGGGCGGAGAGAGAGAGGCTTTGGTCCTACAGGTGTTCATTGCTTTCCATCTGAATGTACATCTTTACATCTGCTGTTCCAGGTAGATCCCCGTCAGCCATTGGTCTTCTCAGAGACCCTTTGATGAGCATGACAGCCAATCACAGCCGCTCCTCACCAACGTCCAAGTATGTGATGTATTAGTAACAAAGTGATGTTGCCACTGCTTGTGTGTGCGTGTGTGTGTGTGTGTGTGTGTGTGTGTGTGTGTGTGAGAGAGAGAGAGAGAGAGAGAGAGAGAGAAAGAGAGAGAGAGAGAAAGAGAAAGAGAGAGAGCTCTTAATAATAAAAGGTCAGTACATAATAATAATAATAATAATAATAATAATAATAACCTTTATTTGTAAAGCACTTTTCCTGCAAACGTTGCAGTTCAAAGTGCTTTAACATAACATATCCACACAGAATAAAAACAACAATAATACAACAACAGTAATCAATAAAACACACATTTTTAGCAATAATATAAACTACATAATAAGACAAGAATAAACCATACAATCCAAGGGGGCATAGAACAACGATAAACAAAACAACTAAATAACATAAGAATTTCTATAAGATTTAAACAAGTAAATACATATACAACAAATATATACAATAAATAAAAATGTGTGTGTCTTTTTTTGGTAGTGTTAAAACTAAGCCTAGACACCAATACAGTAGCAACTTCCTTATTTACAAGTAAAAATAACATCACAACTCTTTTCAAATCAAAAGTTTCCTGAACAGTCTTCATTATTGTCGTTAACAAATACAACACATGGCTTAGTTAGTATCTCCTGTACCTCCTGTGTTCCTTGGCTGGTTAAGAGTGCAAGGCTGGGTGAGAACCAGGGGTGCCACAGCAGTAAACCAGACTATAAACCTGCCAAATTGACTCTTTTGTCACATGGACCGGTGGTAAAGTCTGCACGGCCATACCGGTGATAAAGTCTGCATGGTCACAACCCCTTTCTGTGTGTCACCCCTGTTTTCATTGAACAGTCTGATATTAACAGTCTGATATTAACAGTTTTCATTGAACAGTCTGATATTAACAGTTTTCATTGAACAGTCTGATATTAACAGTTTTCATTGAACAGTCTGATATTAACAGTCTGATATTAACAGTGCCGAAGCCAGATACACAATCCTCACATTTTGATAAACATTTGGAAATAATATAAATAAAAAATGTCAGAATATCAGTAATACATTCCTTACAGTAACAGTCGCAATAACAAGTAACAGGTTACACACTTAATACACACAGTAACAATCACAGATTTTTGATTATTGCACAAAAATACACTTTTTATCCACCTGGAAATATCATAGTGGGATGTTTTGTATGGTTTACTGCATTTAAAAGAGTGAAAGGAGCAAAGTAAACGGTGTCTATATTGCACACAAGATTCTATTTCTGTCAACATGGCAACTGGCAAGCACATTTTTCTAAAATGAAGTCAATGAAAATGCTATGGATCCAAATCCAGACCTAGGTAGTAATGATAATGTCAAATACTTTCAAACTGCGCTTAGTTTGCCTTGTGCAATGGAATGCCATTGTTGTTTTTTTCTCCAAAAGTGCAAACTCCAAGCTATCAAGCACACCTCAAATACCTGTTTCAGGAATTGGACAATGGCATTAAACCCAGATCTGATTGGTGTAATGTGTGACACGTTCTAATGCTTTGGTCCTCATATCGGGATCTGATGTAATGATCTGACTTTTCTTTAGAAAAAACATTTTCACGTTGTTGAAAATTAATGACACATCGCTAGTCAACTAACACAGCTTGTTTTGTGAGCCTGCTAACAATGTAAAATAGTGTTCTAGTTAACTAGGTAGCAGTGGGGATTACTCACCCAATCCATTGCGTTGTTGCAGTGTTTTGGCTTGACTAGCGAGTTTGTGTTGTGATTCTCAACAACGTTGAAACATAGTTCCGTGTTTAAAAAGAAAAGTCTGAACGTTATGATTGGTTGCCGACATGCGGACCAAAGCATTAGAACGTGTCACATATGTTTCATTCCAAAAAGCTATATATCCATTTCAGTTTGTTTTGATGGCACATTTATAATTACAAATCTACACAAATCTACAACTTCAAGAATATATTTTTCTGTAAGCATAGACTAGCTATTGCTTTCAAATGTATAAAGGATCTTTATGTCAAGACAGCAATAACTTTATAGGAGATAGTAAAAAAAAAAAAAAGGTGGATATAGCGTTTTGCAACAAAACTCTTCATATACTGTGTGTGTGTGTGTGTGTGTGTGTGTGTGTGTGTGTGTGTGTGTGTGTGTGTGTGTGTGTGTTTAGGGTCAGTGTGGACCTTATCCCCTTCGTAGATCCCGAAGCTCTGAAGTCACTTTGCGCAGTTCTGCCTCGATCTCCAGAAGTTCCTGAAAACAGATCAGATACAGTATTGACTGTGCGTGACACACAGAGACACACACACACACACACACACACACACACACACACACACAGACACAGACACACACACACACACACACACACACACACACCTCCAACTATTAGCAGTTACTATGACCAGTTGAAACCTCACCCACTTACCTCTCCTTCATCCTCCTCAGCATCATCTTCATCATTCTCTCCATCCTCCTCTTCCTTCTCATCATTATCATCCTCCTCTGCATCCCCCCCTTCCCTGTACCTCTCCCTCCTAAACTGACGGGTCGCCTCATCACTCGCTTTCTCTAACACTCTTTTCTGCTGAGGCTCCTTCACCTCCCCCCCCTCCTCCTTCTTCTTATCTCCTCCCTCCGTTCTCCCCTTCTCCAATTCGTTCCTACTTTCTTTTCCATCGTTCTCGCTCGCTCTCTCCACTTTCTCTCCCTCGCCTCCGGGGTTCTCTCTCTTCTTCTCCTCCTCCTCGTCCTCCTCCTCCTCCTCTTGCACACGTTTCATCTTCTTGAGGAGCTCTTCCAGTTCCTCCTCTTTCTCCTCTCTCTCTTTCTCCTTCTCCTTCCCCTGCTCCTTCCCCTGCTCCTCCAGGAGTTCCTTGAGTTCCTGCTCCACCTTTTCTTTCTCCACCAGCAGCTCCACCTCATTCTTCTTCCTCTCCTCGCTGCGCTCCCTCTCCAGGTCCTCCAGCACCTCTAGCTGCTCCTTCTCTCCCTTTTTCTCCTTTTCTTCTTGCTCCCTCTCCTCCTTTTTCTTGTCCTCCTCCTCCTCCTCCTCCTCCTTCGCCGCGGACCGTTGCTGGAGATCTCTCTCCTTAGCGGACTTGTACCTTTTCTTCTTCAGATCCTTGAGCAGTTCCTCCAGCTCTCTATCGTTCTTTTCCTCCTTCCCTTTCTTCCTGATCTCCTCGGCGAGGAGCTCCTCCAGCTCTTTGGCGCGCTCCTCCTCATCCCCCCTTCTGCTCTCCTCCTTCTCCAGTCTGGGCTCCACCATTGTTCTCTCCTCCTTCTCCACCTTCTCATCCTCCTTTCCCTGCGTCTTGCTGTCGTCTGTTTTTACGACCTTCATCTCTTCCTGCTCCTCATCTCTCACGTCTCTGTTGCTCTGTCCATCCGCCTGGTTCATCTCGTACTGCTCTTTCTCCTTCTCATAACCTCTCTCTCTTTCTCTCTCTGGAAGAGATGAAATGGAAGTTGTTACTCAGTATTGATTGATTGATTGATTGAGATGTTTACGGTATTTCAAATATGTGCAAAGCAAGTTACAGCAACAATAATTAATATAACGGAAAACAAAAAACTAAACTAATAGAAAGAAGTACAAACTTATTGACTGTCTTTAGCTCAAGCACATGACTAAGATGATGCTTGAGCCCAGTGCTAAAACAAAAAATCAAGTCATTAATTGAAATCGAATCATTGAGAGAATTTGAGATGATTTGGGCATGAAATTTCAAACATGCTAATTTTGAGGGTCCATTGACTTCCATTAGTTTCTAATAAAAAATGCTCAATTAGTATATATCAATTAGTGGGTTAGTGACAGTGCCCAGATAAACACACCCATTGTGTTAATAATAATAATAATAATAATAATAATAATAATAATAACTTCTAATTTCTATAGCGACCTTCCAAAAACCCAAGGACGCTTTACAATTCTTTTTTTCTTTTTTTATTCTTTTTTTCAGATTTTATCCCTTTTTCACCCAATTTGGTAGCCAATTGAACCCAACCTAGCATCCAATTATCCCCTGCCTATTGCGTAGGATCCGCCGCACGACCCTGTGGCCGGCAGCCCCAGAGGAGGCCGCCAGGCAGACTAGCTGACTGGCTCCTCGAGCCCAGCACCGTTATTCCGGCACCCAGGGGGCGGTGTTGCGCGACGGATCCTTGTCCGGAAATACTCCTATACCGCCCTCGGGAGCGGCCGCCCAATATGCCGCTCCCCGTGTGTGCCCCGGCCATATCCGGATCTGGCGAGCTGGGATTCGATCCCAGTCCCCGGTGGGCAGCTTGCACTAGTGGCCAGTGCTTAGACCGCTACACCACCGCGGGGCCACGACGCTTTACAATTCTAACGGAAATGATCAGACAGACAAAACAAAAAACAAACAAAGCAAAACTGAAACATTGACTAGGGGCCAATTTGAAGGAGTGTTGATTGAAGTGTGTCATTGTCCATAGACATATTTGAGAGTAAGGAACCAAATATGTAAGCGCTGTACACATACATTTGATTAATTTATTAAATGGTTGATTGATTGGTTGATTGATTGGTTGAACATAGGAACATTGGACTGACCTTCCTGCGCCAGCTCCTGTAGTTCCCTTAGGAGCCTTTGGTGGCGCTGTAGAGCATCCAGGCTCTCATCTGTACAACACAGAACAACATGGAACAACATGGATCATTGAATACATGACATTGAGTACATACTAGAGGTGCAGCCAAAATACAAAAAAGAAAAGTCAGATCATTACATTGGATCCTGAATCAGATCATACATCGGACCGAATTATCAGACTGTGTCACATTTTTGTTTGCGTTGGTGTAGGGGAGGGAGGGGGGAGGGAGGGAGGGGGGGGGGGAGGGAAGAGGGGATGCATTCATGATTGAATGACTATGCATAACGATTCTAAAACCCAATAAACAGATTTTACAAAATCACCTGTCAGCTGTCTGTCACAGCCAGGCTGTGGTCCACCTCCATCACTCTGTACAGGGTCCTGAACACAGCCAGCCACCTGAGAGCACACACACACACACACACACACACACACACAAACATACAACACACACACACACACACAAACACACACACACACACACAAACACAAACAAATATATACACACACATAAACATATATATATACACACACAAACATATACACACACACACACGCACACAGACACAATTGGTTAGCAGCAGAAAAACATCCTCAAAAAACACATGACAATAATGAAATGACAAACGCCCTCTTTCTGACCTTGGCATCTGGTAGAGGTGAGGATACAGGCAGACATCCCACTAGAATGGAAGGACAGAGAGAGAGAGACAGAGAGAGAGACAGAGAGAGAGAGAGAGAGAGAGAGAGGGAGAGAGAGAGAGAGAGGGAGAGGGAGAGAGAGAGAGAGAGAGAGAGAGAGAGAGAGAGAGAGAGAGAGAGAGAGAGAGAGAGAGAGAGAGAGGTTAGAGCAGTCGGCCAAACCTAAAACTATAAACTATAAAGAGAGAGAGAGAAAATACATCTGTAGATGTTTATATATTGTGTATTTCAACAAAAGCAATACTTCTACCACAACAATACTTTTACTTTTAATAGATAAACGCCTCAAAGGTGAGCCTGGTAATTGTTCAGTTGTAATTGTCTGTGATTTAATTTAGACGTGGGTGAATCTACTTCCTTATTGAGCTCAACAGAGTCACATGTCAGGTGGTGGCACAGGAAAGGAGCTTAAACTCTCTTCTACCGTCCAGGAAATCTCCATGGCATTAGTTGATGTGCATGTGTGTGTGTGTGTGTGTGTGTGTGTGTGTGTGTGTGTGTGTGTGTGTGTGTGTGTGTGTGTGTAGGAGGGGGGGGTTGCCAAATCAGTCACTGAATCCCTGCCTCTTTAGAATGGGAAGCTGCTATTTACACACACAAAGACCACTAGTTGGCGCGTCTTGTAAATTAGCCTGCCTCCTACACAGAAAAACTACGAAATAGCTTCATACTAGCTCATCCTGATGTGATTTTGAAAATGTGGATACTGGAAAGGATACTGGGTGGTAGAACGCACATATCTAGGAAAAGTCATGATAGGAGGGTCCTGAAATGTTATCAAGTGCAAAGCCAAAGGTATACAGCCACCATGGCTGTTCTAATGTTAAAAACGTTGCTTCTGTATCGACACATGGCCAGACCACTGGTGCACATTGCATGCACTCTGCACAGATGCATCTGTTGTCAACAAGGCCTTATACAGTGGCCTATGAGAGCAGCAGAGTGTTGGAGGCAGTGTGTAAGTGGGCTGTGCTCTTTCCTAAGCTGGGAACACCACGCTCCTAAATCTGCAATCCCATTTACTGGCTTGGCCGTCCTCTCATCACACCCTGCTGTGTGTGCACGTGCACAGCAAGGAGATCTTTGTTGACAACTGTATAGGCTATGCATACTCATGTCAGGCGTACAATCATGGCTTACCGTAGCCTATAGTTATACCAAAAAGAATAAATGTACGTAATATAACATACCTGCATAACACACGTGTATTTTCCTGCATGCACAATACGTAGCCTTTTAATATGCCTTTTGATACCACAGCTTTTGATCAACCCGTTAATTCACAAAAATATGAGTAGCTATAGCATGCAAATTGCACTGGATTGATAAGCCATCATATGTAGAGCTCAAGGAATTACATAACACGTTTAAAAAAAACATTGGCTGCGTTCGTCAATTCGCTCCGGAATCTGATCACTCGCTCATGGAATGCCTCTTGTCCAATTAGTGTGCGCTCCGGTGGTCTCAGAGCGAATTTACGAACGCAGCCATTATATAATAATAATAATAATATTATATGCATTATATAATAATAATAATAATAATAATAATAATAATAATAATAATATTATATAATGTTTCTGCTACAAAACATAGGTGGACGTGGGTGTGTTATGTAGCTCGGTGTGTCAGGAGCGCATGTGCGCACTCCCGGTCACCTGTGCCGGGTCACGTAATTCGCAAACGATTAGTTTGTAGCTGGGTGTTTTTATTTTTACACACATCAGCTGTCAGCAATAGACCTACTCTGTTATTCAATAGCGTCTCAAGCTTTCTCCTAGGGTGAAAATCAATCAATCTAATCGATTAGACCTGAAAATAACAGGCTCTATGATATCCTGCCAGCCAGGATAGGTACAATCCTGCAGTGACATGACCAAAGGGAGAGACACCCAGACAGACGAGACTCTCTTCAATGCTTTTGACAGAATCCTTTTTGATGAAACATGACATATTAAAATAAACATAAATGCTTTTAGCACAACACAATATGGATGCATGAAGACCTACAGAATGTATACCGCGATATCTCAGATTGAACACGCTCATATTTATCGATCACAGCGTCCCGATTTCGCTTCCGATTTCCAACCTTACCTCCAACGAAGGTCCAAAGGAACACCGTCAAAATGAAGACCCCCATATGGACCTGAGGAGATAACCGGTTATGTGGAGAGGGGAGCGGGTAGGACGTGCTCCTTGCAGGGCTCAGAGCTGTGTGATGCAGGACAGACAGACAGGAGGATGCTCTGTCTCCGTCTAGGCGTCAAAAATAACGCTCTGAGTCAAACCCCCCCCCTCCACAGTCACCTATTACTCAGCTCAATACAGTAACCTACGAACTCTGCATGTTGCCCCGTCTGTCTGTCTGTCTGTCTGTCTGTCTGTCTGAGGGAGAGAGAGAGAAATAGGTGGTCTGTTGTTTAATGGCACGTTTATTATTGATGCCACCTGACTGGTAATTCACACACGCACGCGCACACGCACGCGCGCGCGCGCACACACACACACACACACACACACACACACACACACACACACACTCACTCCAACAGTCTGGGGGGGTACATTTTGGTTATCTTATGTAACCTTTACTTATCCAAGAAGTCCCATTGAGGTCAAGAGACCTGGCTAAAAGGCAGCAAAAGCTAAAACACACAAAGAGACAATCTAAATATAGCTGCAATGAAATGTGCGTTCCTTGTGAAGAGACAGACGTATGCAGCAGGTTTCTGAATTTCTGAATTATCGGTCATACAGGGTGAGAGTGACAGCGTTTCCAAATGTGCATTTTAAATAACAGGGTAAGTGGCGCCATCTTGTGGCCAGATCAGACCTCCGAAAAGCCATCAGGGGCGTTTGCCAATCGACAGGTGCACCATTGAGAGCTGCTCATGACCGTAAATCCTTGCAGAGAGTGGTTGAAAACGACCCGGTCCATCACGGGCGGAGACTGAGAGCTCCCTCGTCCGCGCTTATCTACTCTGAGAGATGGAAGTAGAAAGGCAGGAAGATCACCAAGGACACAGTCTCACTCTGTTGTCTCTGCTTCCATCAGGCAGACGGTACTGAAGCCTCCAGTCCTGGACCAACACGTTACACAACATCTTCTACGACCCTCAGGCCATAACGTTGCACTCTGCACTTACTACCTTCACTGCTGCTACTAACATTCTCTAACATATTTTATATGTACTGTACTTAATGTTACTTATTACTGTTGATGTTTATATTTTAGCTATTTATTATCCTTATTACATTCTATTGTTGATGTTGATTAGGGATTAGGGATGAAACCTCAGCAAATATGTTCAAGTCAAGACTAAAAACCCATCTTTTTAATATTGCCTTTAAATAACTAAACAATTAAATGATGATTATATAATAATTGGAGCACTTTGAGCTGCAACGTTTGCAGGAAAAGTGCTATACAAATAATGGTTATTATTATTATTATTATTATTATTGATACTATGACAGGTGTGGATGAGTGCTTGGTTGTAGAACAGTAGACTGACCTTAGTTGCAGTGTGGCTATGGCTTCTTAAACAAATATATAAATAATATACATAGGAGATGCAGATTCTCCTTATGGAAAATATATTTGCTACCTGGCATAGCATAGCCTAATATAAAAAGAATATAAACAAATGCAATAATTGAACAATCATTGAGTGGTTTTTAACCCTGTGAGATCCTCAAAGTTGTTTTACTACTTCACATTCATTGTCATTATCGACAGGTGCAGCAGGATACTCATTCCATGTAATAACACACAATATGACATCAAATACATTTACAGTATATTTACACTAAGTATACTGTAGAAAACATCATATTGATGGAGATGTCTTCTGTTGAGTGGTGACAGGGCTGGATCTCTGACGGCCATCTTGTTTTGGGGCGGGCCGTGGCAGACGGCTGGGCTGGTTTGGGCCGATGTATTTCAGAGGAGTGGATCTGGGCTTGTCAATCACCTCCAGACCCAGGTAGGGCTGCAGGGCATGGGGCACACGCACCGTCCCCTCCTGGACATGGAAGAGTAAAAAGTGAAAGAGAGAAAGAGATGGAAAAGAGATCAATATCTGACTGAATTTTGTGTGTGTGTGTGTGTGTGTATGTGCTCATTCACACACGCATTCACACACCAATGGCTGGACGCTAGGGTAGGACAGAGATGGGGAGGAAAGCATGATGTCATCACTGACCAATCATATCCTTGACAGGATTATGGTTAGTGTTAGATGTTGTCAGAGGAGAGTTCTCTCTCACCTTGGTCTGGTGGGTCTCCAGAATAGCGATGATGGTTCTGGGGATAGCACACGCTGTGGCGTTCACCTGGAGCAGGAGAAACACCAGGGTTATTATACCAAACAGACCTCGAGCCCTTACCACTGACCAGGGGTCATACAGGGGTCATACAAAGGATTGATAAATCACACATCTCTTTTGTATACAGGTATTAAGAAATGTGTGTATTTTTGTGATATTCAATCCTAACATATGCAATTTAGCAGACACTGTTATCGAAAGCGACTAACAGTACAATGAGTACATACATTTGTTGTATATATGGTCCCAGCGGGTATTGAACCCACAACCTTAGTGTTGCTAGCACCATGTTCTACCAATCGGCAATCTGCAATTTTTTTGCTATTTTTGGCTGAATAATTTCGGTGGCCGAACTTTCAGCGCATCCCTAGTATCGACGTTTCTATATCTACGCCGGATACTACACCGCAGAGTTTGACGTCAGACGCAGAGTTTGACATCAGACACAGAGTTTGACATCAGACATTTTTTTCAACGTGCAACTGTCAGAAAAACATGCCGGCATCGATAAAAGGCATCGCTAACCTTGGAGGCATAAGATTCTGACAAACTATTTGTTACCGGTTCTCAACTGGAACCAGTTCTCGATTCCCATCCCTACATCAGGGTTTCCGTTAGAAAAATTTGCCGCCGGACATCGTGTCCGGGAAGATTTCGAATTACCGGACAAACGTGATATATTCCGGTCATCATATTAAAATATAATAATAAAAAAAAAATTCTAAATCATATTTTTTTTCCTCCAAATCTAATATAGCTGTTTGTCGCGGTGATTACTGTTGTGTAGCGGCCTATATATGCCATTTAATGTATATTTCTCATCCGATACGATTAGATGCGAGCTATATAATATATAATAATATAACATGATTCGCATGCGCGCTATGCCATTATGTCCAGCGCTGAACGGGCGCCTCACTGGGAACTGAACAGACAGCATCGATCAATGAACGGACTCCACATTACGTTAACTGAAGTTTGTTAAATTGTTTGGGATTAATGTGAGTTTTCTATTTTCTCTTTCCAGTTTTACCCTTTTTTTTTATCAATAAAACAACGTCATTTCTATAACCAGGGGGGTATTCCATCAATATCGCTAAAAGAAAATCCAGGTTTAGTCTGACAAAGTCTCGCGAGGGTTCCTAAAAATATACAGGCATATTCCGATAAATCTCGCGAGAGTTATCAAAAATAAGCCAGGATTTTCCTTTAGCGACGTTGATGGAATACCCCCCAGGTCTCGCTGGTTGGGAAGGCATTTCGTTTAGCTGCCTGTCAAATCATACTTAATCGGACTCGGGAGTATGACAATGAGGAGAACATAACTGTTTTTGTATGTCGTCCTGAAGACCGGCTGTTAGATCATATCGCTGAAGTTTGTCTCCATAGTGTAAATGTTGTCCGTTTCGTTTGTTATCCGCTCCGCTTCGGGACACCATTTTCAGCTGAGCACCAAACACACACACACAACACTGCCCGAGAGAGAAGGACCCGCCCCCTTTAGTTAGCCTATAGGCTATAGGCTAACTAAAGGGGGCGGGTCCTTCTCTCTCGGGCAGGCTAACTAAAGGGGGCGGGTCCTTCTCTCTCGGGCAGTGTTGTGCGTGTATGAGTGTGTGTGTGTTTGGTGCTCAGCTGAAAATGGTGGCCCGAAGCCAAATTGTGCTTAGAGGGAATTATTTTCACCGGACATTATGTCCGACGAGTTTTCAATTTGTCGGACTTCAACACAATTTACCGGACAAAGACCGGTAATTACCGGTTAACGGAAACCCTGCCCTACATATGAGCTATTGTATCAAATGGTAAATGGACTGACTTATATAGCGCCTTATTCCAAAGCGCTTTACAAAGGCCTCTCATTCACACACACACATTCACACACCTATAGTGCAGGGTTTCCGTTAACCGGTAATTCCCGGACTTTGTCCGGTAAAAATTGTCGAAGTCCGACAAATTGAAAACTCGTCGGACAAAATGTCCGGTGAAAATAATTCCCTCTAAGCACAATTTGAATACAATTCGCTAAAGTTCACATTTTGTATTCAAATTGGCTTTGGGCCACCATTCTCAGCTGAGCACCAAACACACACACAAAACACTGCCCGAGAGAGAAGGACCCGCCCCCTCCAGCCAGCCTATAGGCTAACCAAAGGGGGCGGGTCCTTCTCTCTCGGGCAGTGCCGCGCGTGCACGAGTGTGTGTGTGTCCGGTGCCCAGCTGAAAATGGTGGCCCGAAGCGGAAAGCCTTAACTTTATCGCACAATAACAAGGATAACAAACGAAACGGACAACATTTACACTAAGATGGAGACAAACTTCAGCGATATGATCTAACAGCCGGTTTTCAGGACGACATACAGACCCGTATGAGCTTACAGGGCTATCCCCTAAGTATGATTTGACAGGCTAAACGAAATGCCTTCCCAACCAGCGAGACCTGGGGAGTGTTCTATCAACGTCGCCAAAGGAAAACCTAGGCCTACTTCGCCAAGTCCCGCGAGACTCTTAAAAAGATCCAGGCATATCTTGATAGATCTCGCGAGACTTGTCAAAACAAGCCCAGACTTTCCTCCAGCGACGTCGATGGAATACCCCCCTGGTTATAGAAATGTCGTTGTTTTATTGTTTAAATAAAAAAAAAGGGTAAAACTGGAAAGAGAAAATAGAAAACTCACATTAATCCCAAACAATTTAACAAACTTCAGTTAACGTAATGTGGAGTCCGTTCATTGATCGATGCTGTCTGTTCAGTTCCCAGTGAGGCGCCCGTTCAGCGCTGGACCCGTTCAGCGCTGGATTTGACGCATGGCATAGCGCGCATGCGTCAAATCATGTTATATTATTATATAGCTCGCATCTAATCGTATCGGATGAGAAATAGACATTAAATGGCATATATAGGCCGCTACACAACAGTAATCACCGCGACAAACAGCTATATTAGATTTGAAGAAAAAAAAATATGATTTTGGAAAAAAAAAAAAATATTATATTTTAATATGATGACCGGAATATATCACGTTTGTCCGGTAAATCGAATTCTTCCCGGACACGATGTCCGACGGCAAATTTTTCTAACGGAAACCCTGCTATAGTGGCAAGCTGCCATGCAAGGCGTCGGCCCGCTCGCTGGGAGCAATTTGGGGTTCAGTGTCTTGCCTAAGGACACTTCATGTACATGTGGCCAGCCGGGGCTCGAACCGCCGATCTGCCAACCGTGCGATCATTAGACGCCGGCTCTACCTCCTGCGACACAGCCGCCCCACTGAGGCAATAACTTCCCAGCAGCCTCCTGTCCTCTCTCACCGTGTGAGCGTAGTGTAGGCTACCATCCTCTCCCTCATAGAGGATGTTTAGTCTGCGGCTCTGGTAGTCAGTACAGTTGGACCCGCTGGAGATCTGTTGTAGGCGAGGGAGGAAGGAAGCACAACAAACTATCAAACCTCAGGACAACAGATGCTAGTGTTCTTGTCTAAATATTTGGTTTCATATCACTGAAGTGACGTGTTTGCGTGATGTTTTTGTTCCCAACACTAACACACCTGTGCTACCGAACGGTTCTAAATTAATACTTTAGTATAATTATTCGTTTAATTAGTTTAATCCGATGTCGAAAAATAAAATATCCCCTCCAGGAAAACAAGACAAACCTACTGTTGTGGATTCAATATAGCTTTACTTTAAATGTAATATGGATCAAAGAATATATAATATTTCTTAAAAGAAAATGGTCTTTCACAACTGGAGTTGAAGGTAGACTGAAGTGCCCCTCACACACAACATATCTCTTGTATAGTGTCAACATAGACACAACAGCGATAGGAGTCCACATTCCATAAATGTTTATGAACCCGTTCTCCAGTGAGTGTTCAACTCAGGAGAGAGTGTTCATAAACAGGACAGAGATGAACTTTCAACAGTCCTTTGGGCACAGTTACAGCCACCACAGTTATACTAGTCTACATTCTGTGTGAAATGGACAGACATATTCCCATAGGCATTTTACAGAATTCATACATGTTAAAAATCCTCTACACCACTTCTGAAGGATATGATTGGTCAGTGATGACTTGGTGCTCACCTCTCCGTAGCTGTCCCTCCCAGGCATCCACGCCTCAATATCGTACTTCCTGTGAGCAGGAGGGCCTAGTTCCTGTGTCGGCATGTCCAGCACTCTAGAGAGAAACAGCACAGAGTCGCTTTAACACAACAGCCATGGGTGGGGTCATTAACACTAGAACAGCCATGAGGGTAAAATAAACTTTATATCTTTGCACTCAATCAAATTTCAGGACCCTCTTTTCATGACTTTTACTAGATATGAATGAATGAATGAATGAATGGTCTTTATTGTCATTGATATAGTACAGGTACCAAACAACGAAATTTGGGATGGGGGGCTCCCCTGGTGCTAGGAAAAAAAACTAAAAACAAGAAGGGAAAGGAGCTGGTTTACATAAATAAAGGCTATGTACACTATCCACTATACTATACTATACAAATAAAACACTGTGCTGTACTCTATGCTATGCTATACCTATTCTAACATTTCCTATTCTCTGAACCTTATGTACCCTAGGGTTGTCATATTGCACATAGTGTTATTGCACATTCATTTAAAGTGTCGCAGTTTGCAGGTTTGAAATGTACACATTTGTGTTTCAGTATTACACTTGATTTCAATCTAGTAGATATGTGCGTTCTACCACCCAGTATCCTTACATTTTCTAAATCATATCAGGATAAGCTAGTATAAACAGGGGTGCACATAACTTTTTGGGGCCAGTGCTCAGAGGAGCACCTAGGGATGCTGCTTGGTGCTCCCCGAGCTCGCGAGTCACGACCCGTCCCACAGGATGGATGAAAAAGGGATACATGGATAACTTATATTAGCAAAACGACATTTATTCATAAATAAAGATGAACGAACAAATGATTGTGTGCAAAACAAAATAAACAAATGCAAAATCAAATGACTGCTCTTTAAGCATGAAAGTCTGTCAGACTCCTTTAAACACAATGAAATCAACTGACATCTCTTTAAGCACTAACTGAATGTCTGTTCTTTAAACACACTGAAATAAACGGACATCTCTTTAAGCACTGCTCTGTTCTGTAAACACTGAAATCAACTTTTCAACAAAAAGTTACAGCCTAAGCATTTATTTATGCTACAAGCTTAATCGTCATCATCACTGCTCTCTTGACTGCTGTAAATTATCACTGTCCTCAATTTCAACCATGGTAGAGGATGTTTTTTTTGTGATCAAATTATTATTATTTTTATTTTTTTTGGTGCGCAAAAGCGCCATCATGCGGCTGATCTGCCGCGCAGCATGCATTTTGGCGACGCATGCGCACTGGCGCACCAGTTATGTGCACCCCTGAGTATAAAGCTATTTTGCAGTTTTTCTGTGTAGGAGGCAGGCTAATTTACAAGACATGCCAACTAGTGGTCATTGTGTGTAAATAGCAGCTACCCATTGTAAAGACTATGGTAACACTTAGGATAGACTCCCCATGCCAATATGCTATACGCAACATAGACACTGTGGTAGAACAGTATGTGCATAACCATAGTGCAGGGCACAAAACAGTATGCAGACCACAAAGATCACACATTTATTTGAATCTTATCTATCTATCTATCTATCTATCTATCTATCTATCTATCTATCTATCTATCTATCTATCTATCTATCAGTGGCGGCTGGTGATAAAAATGTTGGGTGGGGCACAGGTTATGGGGGCATGCTCCACGGGGAAGAATATAAACTTTAAAATCTGGATTTACAGTCGATTTTAGCATGAGAATATATATATAACTTAATTATTTTTATATATAACTTATTAAAGGGCAAACTGCAAACACAACAAAAATATAATGCACAACAACTGACAAATCAACTGGAATAGTCTTTGTTAGCAGAGTAGACCTAATGTTAACAGAATGGACTTATACCCTTTGTCTATCTGTGCAGCGGTAAGGTGAATAATTCTAGCAGTACTGTCCAGACAGTTGTCTTGTTTAGCCATTCAACTAGGCATTATTTATTCAATGGAGAAAGACATGGAACACAATGCAATTGTGATAATAAATGTGTTCTTTGTTACTTCTTTAATTAAATTAAAGTGTACCTTTCTATTATCATACAATATTTCCTTGAACATTGAAAACTCTATAATCATACAGTTGTCTTTCTATTAGTTGTCTCTGTCATACTGAACTGTTTGTTATCATCCTGAACTATCTCTGTTGCTCACCTCACCTCAGTTCTGTCTCTATTGCTCTCCTCTCCTGTTGTCTGTCTCTCTGTTGCTGTCCTGTTGTCTGTCTCTCTGTTGCTGTCCTGTTGTCTGTCTCTCTGTTGCTGTCCTCTCCTGTTGTCTGTCTCTCTGTTGCTCTCCTCTCCTGTTGTCTGTCTCTCTGTTGCTCTCCTCTCCTGTTGTCTGTCTCTCTGTTGCTGTCCCCCATGTTCGCCTCAGTGCTGCTAGCGACACCCGACCCAGTGCTAACTGCTTTGTGGCTCTCACTCTCAACAACATTGGTCGTCGCAGCTGCATTATTATTATTATTATTTTTAACTTAGCTATTCGGTTGTTAAGTCGCGACGTGTTTCCGGGTCCAAAGTTGGCTGAGGCGCTGTCTTCGAAATGCCGCAATAATAATAATAATAAATTATATTTATATAGCGCTTTACCGAGGCTCAAATACCCTGACAATATGGGGAAAACGGGAAAGTGCTGTGTCCCTTGTTGTATGAATAGATCCGAGTCTAAAAAACGATTAAACTGTCATTCTACTGACTGATAGGAGGAACATTTCTGACAGCATTGCCTTCGCATCATTATTGGCACGAAGGAGAATATTGTTAGATTGGAAATCTTCATACGCCCCCAAAACGTCTCTGTGGCTCAAGGACCTCATGATGTTTCTGCACTTGGAGAAAATTAAATATGACCTGAGGGGTTCACCAGGAAAATTTGAATCTGTATGGGGCCCTATGACTAATTACACGTCTAAACTAAAGACACTACAGGACAATTAAACTTATTCTAATGCCTAATTCAAAGATGACACTGACCACTCTGCAAACTACCTACAGGGTTATATCTAACTTTCTGTACGACTGGATGATGTCTCCACTGCATTGTTTTTGTAGTATGTTATTTCTTCTGTTTCTTATTTTTTTTTCTTTCTTTTATGACAAGTGATGATGAATAATTTACCTTGTGTTGATGCTTGTTGTCAGTGCAAATGTAGTAGAATGTGTGTATAGGACCGGGGTGGGGGGGAGAAAAAGGGGGAAAAATGTGGACCTTGAATGTACGTACATTGACTTCCGAATGTCTATTGTTCAATAAAAATATATATAAAAAAAAAAAAATCATTCTACCGCTGTAGTACACTGGTATTCTGGAGCGGAGAATTTCTGGTTTGGACCCGGAAATTGCAAAACGTCACGTTTGACGTCAGACTTAACAACCGGATATTCAGGGCTCTCAAGTCTCACGCATTAAAAAAAAAAAATTGTATCCAATGTTAGGTGGCTGTCGTGGCCCCCTAGTGGTAGTGGCCCTAGGCTGCAGCCTAGGTAAGCCTATAATCCGCGCATGCTCAGGGCGCACTTTTGTGCGCCCCGACCGGGAAATAGGAGACGGCCGATTGGAGCGCTGCTACAGCTCACGTGTAAGCCAAAAGTATTTGCACTGCCATAGGGTCCCATTCGGCCGGCGTCCCGACACTCTACCCTATGTATTTTCACAGTGAATTTTACACACACACAGATCAAATGTTTATTGTATTGGAGGATTTTTAATGAATTCTGATAGGCGCCGACAGAATATCAGCCGCATTTTATGAATAAACAATAAAAAAAATAAAAAATCTTTTACAAGTAGCAACTAGGAAGTGTAGGAAGCGTTGGAAGGTGGGGGTGGCGCCCTAGCGCCCTCTATTGGCCAGCCGCCACTGCTATCTATTCATCCATTCATTACCTATGAAAGCACAGAGAGATGCTGTTACCTGTAGTGGAGTTCCAGAGAGGAGAAGATTTCCTTCTGCAGGGACAGGAAGTCCTCTAACAGCTGAGAGCTCTCCTCCCCTGTCTCATCTGCTGTGACACCAAACATCTCCACCTGTCTCTCTCACACACACACACACACACACACACACACACACACACACACACACACACACAAACACACATTAGCAGGGCTTAAAGTGGGAAATAATCCTGTGCCTGAAACTTTTCCTTGGGGAGGGGGGTCACAGTTTGAGATATTGGGAGAGCGGGTACAGAAGACAGCTTCTTGTCTCAATGTTTAAATGCATTAATACTATGTTATAGTCAATACAAAATACATGTCTCAATGTTTAAATGCATTAATACTGTTTTATAGTCAATACAAAATATAAGTCTCAATGTTAAAATGCATTAATACTGTTTTATACTCAATACAAAAATTATATATTTAGATGTCTTTAAAAGAACAAACTGATTAAATCAGTTAAGGCCAAACTGATTAAATCACTTAAGGCCAAACTGATTGCATCACTTATTAAGCCACTATCACTATAACAATAGATCAATAGATCTACATCAAGTAGAATACTGATGACTAGTGACCAGTCAAGACCATTGGACTCCAGGATATCTTTGAGCTCCTGCATGAGGGCTGATGAGTTGGCGATGTTTACTTTCCTGTTGACAAGGTGTTGTGTTGTTACTTTGGCCAGATCATCATAAAAAAATCGAACAAGGACATTGAGGATTTTGTCCATGTTAAGATTAGTAGCTTCGTCGATATTAATTGAAAACGTTGCTTTTTTAAGCTTTTCACACAGCCGTTTTTTCAATTCCGGGACAAAGGCCATGTGTGTTTAAATAGCTGGCGTGCTGGTTGGAAACGGACAGCTTTGTCAGTGCATTTTTGTCTTCTGATAGCTTCTTGCACAAATCGACGAGTGGCTGAGCCATTGTGAAAGACAGATCATGTTCAGCTATAAACGCACACACTCGGATCTTTTGCTCGCAAACACGGTCGGTCATTGAAGATGAAGTGGTAGGCTACCTGTAGCCGTCGCAAGGTTGTTGTATGAGCAAGGTTTAAGAAACTTGGCTTCCATTTTAATAGACTCTTACTTAAGTTAGCGAGATAGCGGGCTGCTAAAAGCGAACGTCTCTCCAAGCTAACATTACACTCATTCAAACTTCTTAAGGCCCGCCCCACTACTCTGCCTCCGATTGGCTAGAAGTCGTTGGTTGGCTTGAGCAATGTGATACCATTGGTAGGCGGAACTGTCTCTTTGCTGAAGATGACTCTTTAAATTACGATGTAAACAAATAGCATGTGATTTTATTTTATTTTATTGCTCAAAATTCCCCTGCGCCGGAAATCCGGCACCGTGCCGGAGAACTTTAAGCCCTGCATTAGGCCCCAGACCGAAGATCATTATAAGACTATTATAAGACCATTATTAGACTGCAGGTGTGATTCATGAAGGAGGGGAGTCCAGAAACAGGATGTACTCTGTACCTCAGTATGAATGTGGTGTGTGATGTTTGTACCTTGTTGAAGTGGTGTGTGATGTTTGTACCTTGTTGAAGTGGTGTGTGATGTTTGTACCTTGTTGAAGTGGTATGTGATGTTTGTACCTTGTTGAAGTGGTGTACCCTGTAGAGGCCCCAGGTCTCTCTGCCCGTGTCTGTCTCAGCCCTGTAACATGTGCTGCTGCACACTGACCTGCCAGGGAAACACCAGACCATCACTTTACATTAATAAGTAGGTAATAACAATGGTAATTAACCAGTGATCACTGATTGTTACCAGTAACAAGAAGCACAACGACCTTGTTTTTATTTGACCTTTATTTAACCAGATAAAATCAGTTGAGAACAAATTCTCATTTTCAATGACGATCTGGCCAAGAGGCCCCGGCAAGAATAAAAACAAACATATAAACAGAAATACTCAGGGTCAACATAGAACAATACATACAACACATGAGAAGGTAAGGCAAGACTGGAGTTTCCACTTAATTATTTTGCATGAAAGACGCTTGTTTCCATTGTTGTTGTTGTTGTTGTTGTTACACACACTTACACACTTACACACTTACACACAAGTACTATATACAGCAAAAATGTAAAATTAGGTTTCATTGTATTCTCCATACTGGATATCCAGGAAATTATAATTAAAAAAAAAAAAAAAAAGGAAATGCCTTTCACCTGACAGGAAGGTCCCTCCAGTTAACAGCGTGGTCCATAAAGTACCCTGGAGGGGAGAGCAGCCTGTCAGGACTATGTCTGATAATGTCTACCTCAAACCTCAAACACAACACCCAAAACATTTCCTGTTTGGGGCTTTCTTTTTTATTTGAGGAAAATATCCTGCTGGGACGAATACTGAAACATGTAAACACTCACTGCAATGTAACTGTCTATGGATAAAAGTGTCAGCTAAATGGCATTTATTATTATTATTATTTATTATAATAATAATTATTGTTATTACCGCATGTGCGTACACCTGCATCAGTCAAGCTAATCAAGAAGTAGCTAACATTCTGTTACAACAGGAAGGACGGTCTGGTGTATCTAGCATGGCATGTTAAGCAAGATGCACTTTCAAGAAAGCAATAAAAGAGCACTTAATAAAATTATCTCTGAATGAACAATACATTATTTATCCCGTTTGCTGATCTGTTGTATTTTCATTTATTTATTTTTGTTATTATGATGTACAGTATGTATGTATACAATGTTTACAATTGTCTGTATGTATATAATGTTGACAACTGTCCAAATATGATTTTTGTATCGGACCCCAGGAAGACTAGCTAACGTCATGGCCTTAGCTAATGGGGATCCTAATAAACAAACAAACATGGCGTCCAGTCTCACCCACCTACCTGCTACTCCCACCTCCCCGGTGCCAGCCAGGTTGAGGTCCGGGAAGTGGGCGGGGTCTAGAGAGTACACCTGAGACTGGTGGGCATGGGGCTGCATCCCACAACCCTCCTGGGGGGGGGGGGGGCAGAATGCATGAGACAGAGAGAGAGAGAGAGAGAGAGAGAGAGAGAGAGAGAGAGAGAGAGAGAGAGAGAGAGAGAGAGAGAGAGAGAGAGAGAGAGAGAGAGAGAGAAAGAGAGAGAGAGAGAGAGAGAGAGAGAGAGAGAGAAAGAGAGAGAGACAGAGAGAGAGAGAGAGAAAGAGAGAGAGAGAGAGAGACAGAGAGAGAGACAGAGAGAGAGACAGAGAGAGAGAGACAGAGAGAGAGAGAGACAGAGAGAGAGAGAGACAGAGAGAGAGAGAGAGAGAGAGAGAGAAAGACAGAGAGAGAGACAGAGAGAGAGAGAGAGAGAGAGAGAGAGACAGAGAGAGAGAAAGAGACAGAGAGAGAGACAGAGAGAGAGAGACAGTGAGAGAGAGAGAGAGAGAGAGAGACAGAGAGAGAGAGAGACAGAGAGAGGACAGAGAGAGAGAGAGAGAATGCATGGATAGGTGCTCTGACTTTCAATAACAAAAGTCCCGTATGTATGTGTTGACAGTACAGATGGACAGGACAGGTACAGTCTAGGGCTGCCATGATTAGTCGACTAGTCGCGACGACGTCGATTACCAAAATCGTCGCCGACATATTTGGTAATCGACGTCGTCGCATGTTTTTTTGGAGCTGAAATAAGCGTTTCTTTTTTTTTCTTGGCTAGCACCAGGGGAGCCTCCCCCTCCCAAATTTTGTTGTTTGGTACCTGTACTATATCAATGACAATAAAGACCATTAATTTCATTCGATAAGCATTCGTTTTTCTTCCCTGAAGCTGCCACTGGCTAGCGTCTCCCAGTGTCTTTGATGTACATGCGCAGTGTCGGTCATCCGGGGCACACGTGACTTCCCCGGAAAAACAAACAGAGAAATGTCTTCCTGTCCTCGTACCTCTAAAGTGTGGGAGCATTTCAACCACAACGTTGAAAAAAAGAATGTAAAATGTAAAATTTGCAAAGCTGAACTCGCTTATCATGGCAGCACGTCTATGATGCGCGAGCATCTAAAAAGGAAGCACGTTGTGGCAGATGACGAGGAAGACGATGGCTCGTCTCGGTAAGCTAGTTAGCTTGTTATTGGCTAACGATATCGTGACGTTAAAAGCCTTCTTACATTATTTTACGTTATGTGCTGTAACGTTGTCATCAAAGCGATACTTATCAAATAGCTAAAAATGTTGTCTTAACGTTACAGTGCTAAGAAGGCGCGTTCTACTATGAGATGAGTGAAGCAAAGCAAAACTTTTGTACTCTGTACAAGTATTTATTTTTGTTTTTGTATTCTTTTGGTTGCCTAGTGCCTAGCCTACCTCATTTTACTCAGCAGTTTGCACCCTCTACTACTCTTTACATTACATGCAAGTGATGCCAGAAATAAATCTGCAAAGTTCATTAAAATATCTATTTTTGAGTGAACAATCATTTTAATTGTCTTTATTTTTAGTTAGCACATGCCTACAACAACAACTAACAACTTCAAGCAAAATTTAGAAGCTGATTTAGAAGATGATAGCTAAATAAGAGCGATTGAGTAATTGTGCGATAAGCTGTAATTTATGATCCGATTAGTCGACTAATCGTTAAAATAATCGGTGACTAGTCGACTATGAAAATAATCGTTTGTGGCAGCCCTAGTACAGTCAGATACTCACAAACACAGCCCCCTTCAGCATGTCTGGCACAACCATGGGGACGAACCCCTGAGAGGAATCAGAAGAAAAGAAGAAGAAATAAACTTATATTAAAAAGTAGAGAGAAATGATATCACCCATCACCCACACAGACACATTCTCAGGTCCTGAGACATCTACTACCCCCAGCACTGTGTCTCCTGAGACATCTACTACCCCCCAGCACTGTGTCTCCTGAGACATCTACTACCCCCCAGCACTGTGTCTCCTGAGACATCTACTACCCCCCAGCACTGTGTCTCCTGAGACACCTACTACCTCCCAGCACTGTGTCTCCTGAGATTTCTACTTCCCCCCCCCTTGTACTGTTTCTCCAGTGTCTATTAAAAAAATGAATAAAACATATTTTTTCTTCTTCTATCACGACGACTGCCAAAGGCCCCTGGCCTGAGCTAGATTACTCTTCCTGCTACGACTGGTGGATTGATGATTCACCTGCTTAGTCAAATGTATCGATTGTAAGACGCTTTGGGATAAGACGTCTGCTAAATGCCAAAAATGTAAATGAAAAGAACGGAGGTCTCACCCGCCGCTGTAAGGTGTCCAGGGCGAGGCTCTGTAGAGCAGACTGGAGTCTGGCACCTGCCCCCATCAGGTAGTAAGACCTGTGACCTGAGACATGAGCAAGACGCCTGCCGGGAAGAAGACAGGAACAAACCAAAGGAGAGAGAGGTTATGAGTTCAAAATAAATTCACAGTGATCACACTGACACAATGCCATGAGGTAAAGAACATGTACGAGAGAGAGAGAGAGAGAGAGAGAGATGGAGAGAGAGAGAGAGAGACAGAGACAGAGAGAGACACAGAGAGAGAGAGAGAGAGACAGAGACAGAGAGAGACACAGAGAGAGAGAGAGAGAGAGAGAGAGAGAGAGAGAGAGAGAGAGAGAGAGAGAGAGCGGGAGAGCGGGAGAGACAGAGAGAGAATTGAGGACCACTGTCTCTGACCTCTGTCTGATAATGCCCAGCTCCTCCCCCAGCTGGAGGTGTCCTCTGAGTTTGAAGTCAAACTCTGAATGGTAAGAGAGGAAAAAAGAGACCAGCGAGGCATCAAACACTGCACTGAACATGGCTATGTTTATGAACTTATTACAGATAATTTCAACCAATAAATGAATCCATCACATTGTATTTGTATACCGCTCTTAACGGAACAGTTTAGTCACAGTGCTTAACATGTTATCATTTATCGCACTCTACTGTATATTTTCCTTTATTACAGCACATATGAGCTGCAGCGTTTGCAGGAAAGGTGCTATACAAATAAAACGTATTATTAATATTATTATTATTATTATTATTATTATTATTAGTATTAGTATTATTATATATAATACACTCTTACCCACCTGGCTTCTGTCCGACTACCTCCACCATTCTCGCCTGGCTCTCATCTCCGATTGGCTGAAGGGAGGAGGGGAAAGTGTGTGATCATTAGACGCCGGCTCTACCTCCTGCGCCACAGCCGCCCCAACGTGTGTGTGTGTGTGTGTGTGTGTGTGTGCAGCCCTGTCTCAAGTGCGTTCTCACCACGTCTGGGTGTGTGTGTGTGTGTGTCTCACCACGTCGGTGTGTGTGTGTGTGTGTGTGTGTGTGTCTCACCACGTCGGGGTGTGTGGTGTTGGGCAGCCTCAGCGCGCGGCTGTAGTGTGTCTGCTCCAGCTCCGTCTCCCGGGGGTACAGCTGGCTCAGCCTGTGGCGGATGTCCCGCCCCGCCTCCTTCGCTAGCTTGAACTCCGTCAGCTGAGGAGGAGACCAGGACACTCAGTATCACACAACAGTCTTCCTTCTGGTTCCTTGTCATGATTATTAGTCAAATATTTGTATTGCTTTTTACAAATGTTTAGGGTTAGGGTTTTATCACAAAAACAATGGTTCTCGACACTCCAACACAATAGAAATATACAAAATACAAAAATAGATTATCATTAGGCCTTACAAACTGAATGACAATATTGCTGCAATACCAGAATTATCACTTAATGTAAATATTAATATTGGCCTTGTCATGATATATGAAGTTTAAATAATAGGAACATTAGGTTCTACAGTCACAGCAAAGAAGAAGAAACATACATACATTGGCCAAGGCTTTCTTGTCATTCTGATCCTGTAAAAAAAAAAGGGAAAGATGTAGATTATTATTATAACCATATCTAATACAAAATGCACACTAACAAAGGCGTTATGTTCAAAAGCATGTGTCTGGTCTAGATGCATCTGCTATCGTCTTCCCCACAGCTCCAATGGGAACAGATGTGGCTAAAGGTATGGTACAGGTGGGGCTAAGACTAAGGTACAGACAGGGCTATGGTATGGTATAGTCTAGTCTAAGGTATGGTCTAGTCTAGTCTAAGGTGTGGTAGAGTCTACGGTATTGTACAGGTGGGACTATGGCGAAGGTACAGGTGAGGCTAAGGTACAGGTGAGGCTAAGGTGCAGATGGGGCTACGGTATGGTATAGTAAGGTGTGGTACAGTCTAAGGTATGGTACAGTCATATGCAGACTAACCACCAGAGCTCGAACTCTCTCAGTGATCTTCGTCTTCTGCTCCTCCAGCTGAGAGATGTCCTGTCGCACCGCCTGTAGCTGCTGCCAAACACACACCTGCAACACACACACACACACACACACACACACACACACACACACACACACACACACACACACACACACACACACACACACACACCTATGATATCTCTGACATAGAGGGGGGGACAACTTCATTGCAACATCCCTAGATCACCATCGTTAAAAAGACTAAAACATGAAAGTCTGCAGCTCCATCTGATCACATTACAAACATGACATGTCAGTGTCAGAAGCAACAATACTGTATTCTCTTGATCTGCAATGTGTCGTCATGCATAAGCTTAGTCAACTACTCTACAACTTGGATGTGTATAATTTTAATAGATTAGATTAGATTAGATTCAACTTGATTGTCATCGCAGAGTACAAGTACTATACAACGAAATGCAGTTTAGCATCCAACCAGAAGTGCAAATAGTGATATAAAGGGCATGATATAAATAGAACAAGAATGGTAGTGATAGGTAACTACGTAATATACAGTATGTGCGGAGGTAGTATTGTAAACATCAGTAGGCCTATGGTTTGTATATAACAGTTATGGGCTATGTACAGTGAGGTAGGTTATGTACAGTGAGGTCGTTTATGTACAGTATCTAATGTGCAGAAGTATAAAAGAAGCTATATCAGGAGACATGTGCAATGTGCAATATTATATACAGTAGTATGTGCAAAGGTAGTAATGTACACATCAGTAGTGCAAAGGTTATAGAGTGATCACATTATTAACCAGGGATCACAGCCATCAAAGTAGTCATTGTCATCATAGTATAGGCATTTACCATTGTCATATCCACAGAATATAATATATCCATATAATACAGAAAAGGCTTACAATGTCCCTGACATCAGCTGCCCGTAGATCCCCTTTCCTACTGTTCAGGTTGGCTATGACTTTGTCCGCCTCCTGGGTTAGTGGTCGCATGTCCAAGTCAGGCTTGTCGCTGTAGCCCTCCCGGACATGCTCGTACAAGCTGCTCCGTACGACATGGGCCAGGCGACGTGGGGGGGTGAGTCTTGTTGTCCCCAGCTTGGCATAGTGTCTAGCGACCGGCTTCAAAACATTCAATGCACTGAACTTTGCGGCTATGCCGATGGAGGTGGCCATGTTTCAATGCGGAAGTGTAGGGGAAGTGACAACACACACAAAAAAACTATGAACCTCAGCGAGGCTAAAGGAGAAAATCGCTTCGAATTGTATTTTTATTTTATTTTATTTTAATAATAATCTATTTCAACGTGTTTAGTCTAAATACATTGAAAATAAAATGCTTTTAAAAATAAAATAAAGATCAAGAGTGAGTTCAAAACAAAACGTCATAATCGTTTACAGGGTCAAAGGTCAGCTAGGAAGTGTAGGGGAAGTGACAAAACAGCTGAGCTGAAGGAGAAAATCGCGTCGAAAATGTTGTTGGCCAAATATGTATTTTTGAAACATTTTAACAATAATCTATTTCGACGTATTTAGTCTGAATATATTGAAAATTCCCCCGCACACTTGTTAAAAAAATAAAATAATAATCACGACCGAGTCCAAAACAAAACGTCATAACCGTTCACGGGGTCAAAGTTCAACCAATCAGACACACGGAAATTCACACTGCGGCCGACCCTTGTCGGCATCGTTTCTAAAAAATGAGTCTTTTAACACCACCGCGTTATTTCTAACGTCAATTGAGCGATCTTTATATGTGTGTTTTATATTATTTTTGTGCCATGGTTGACCGTTGCTCGTGATAAGAAAGAAGGGAGTGTTTTGGTGGAGGTGGATGATTTTATTATAGAGGAGATTTGTCCCGGCCAAGTCCCAGGTGCGTGTCTGTGTTGATGTCCCGCATGGGTGTTAGGTGTGAATGTGAACCATGGTGATGCACCCCTCTCTGGAGGCCGGGGTCACAGGCAGCAATGCCCGCCGAGGGGATCGGAGGACAACACGCACGAATGGCAACTGTTTTAGCTGTGCACTTCTGGCCTGACCCGTAGAGACTCGGGGCTCATAGCTGTACTAAGCTGCAGAGCAGGCCCTTGTCTAAAACCCTCACTCTCGGAGGCGTAGATTGGACCGTATTAGGCCGGGTTAGTTTGTCAAGGTAATGTTAATGTTTGGAGAGGTTGCATGTTGTGTATGTATGTAATATTGATAATTGAGGGTGCCTGTGTGTCCTCGAGTTATAACACTTCTTTTTGGAGCTGGTTCACAGTAGTCATGATCTGTCTGTCTCTGTGTCTCTGTCTCTCTCCCTGTCTGTCAATGTCTCTCTCTCCCCCCCCCTCTCTCTCTCTCTCTCCCCCCCCCTCTCTCTCTCTCTCTCCCCCCCCCTCTCTCTCTCTCTCTCCCCCCCCTCTCTCTCTCTCCCCCCCCCTCTCTTTCCCCCCCACCCCCTCTCTTCCCCCCCCCCCTCTCTTTCCCTTTCCCCCTCCTCTCTTTCCTCCTCCCCTCTCTCTCTCCCTCTCTCCCCCCCCCCCTCTCTCTCTCTCTCTCTCTCTCTCTCTCAGATGAGCTCCGTACGGGGGAGAACAGTGACGTGGAGGCCACAGCCCTGGCAGGATGGGGACAGCGGGGGCGGGGAGCCCCTCTCTGACAGCGATTCAGAGGAGGAGGACTTCCCAGATGACAGCACCACCCCGCTGGGGGACTACATCACACACGGTGAGATGCCGGATAGTGAGTTGGACTGGTGGTCGGTCGGAAGGTTGTGAGTTAAAATCCCGCCTGAAACAGAATAGAATAGAATAGAATAGACTTTATTGTCCTTGTACAGTTGCCTATACAATGAAATTGTAGTGGTTCTTCTGAAGGTGCAAAAACAGAAAGACATATTCACAAACATATACACATATAACATATCACAAATATTACACACTAGACAAATTAAAAAAGCGAAAATGCTATAAAACAAGCTAAGAGACAATGAGGTCCGTGGTGTCAAGTGCAAATAAAGACAACAATCTTAAGAAAATAAAAACAACTATAAAAGCAAGCTAAAAGACATGAGGTCAGTGGCGTTATAATAATACTGTAAAAATATATAAATGTTAGATAGAAAACCGTTTTCTTCGATTGAAAACAAGAATAATTTGAGAATGGTAGAAGGAAGGTACAGCAGACAAAGAGGATGAGAAGTTGGAAAAGAGGGAGGGATGAAAGGTTAAAGGTCATCACCAGGAAAGCCAGTTTTTCTCCATTTCTTCTCAGCTGAATGTGAAATGTCGCTGCCTGTTTATAAGATTACAGAGACTCAGACAGCGACAAGGAATGGAGAGAGATGGTCGACGGAGCTGCCCTGAAGTTAGTGGACAAAAACAGTTTTTTTTGCTGAGGATACAAAGTGATAGAACTGCTTCTAATGAAGCTATGTACACCACTAAAGGTAGGGTCTAAAGGTCGGGTATAAAGGTTTTTTATTTTTTTATTTAACCTTTATTTATACAGGTAAGAAACACATTGAGCCCCAAGGGCTCATTTTGAAGTGTGACCTGTTCAGGCATACAACATCCACCACAAACAAATACAATACAAAAACCTGGCCTACATAGTCTAAGAACTAAACTAAAAACTACATTGTCTAAAACTAAAACTAGTCTAAAATAGTCTAAGATAAACTAAACTTTCCGTCAGTATAGACTAAAACTAAACTAAAACTACACAGTCTAAAACAAAAACTAGTCTAAAACAGTCTTAAGATAATCTAAAACTAAGCTAAAACTACAAAAACCTAAAACTAGACAGTTAAAGATCTAGGTAGGGTCCAAAGGTAGGGTTTGGGGGTTTGGGGAGGGTAAGGTTAAGCTGGTCCTATATCAGTGTATGTGGGCAACTTCACCCTGTAGCATAAGGTGGAGGGGAATGTCCAATGTCTCTGTCTCCCTACCCCCTCTCTCTTCCCCTCTCTCTTCCTCTTTCTCTCTCCCTCCCTCTTTCTCCCTCCCTCTTTCTCTCTCCCTCTCCCTCTTTCTCTCTCCCTCCCTCTCTTTCTCTCTCCCTCCCTCCCTGCAACATAATTATGCTTTAAACACGAAGCGTGTAGTGTTAACTAAATGTTATTTATCATATGGTCTCATTCATTGATTACTAGCTATTACTAATTGATCATGGCCATTTAGCACATTTAAAGCTTAAACGTTTTAGGGGCACTTAGGTGGCGTAGCGGGTTAAGCGTTGACCATGTAACCGCAGGGTCCCTGGTTCGATTCCGGCCGGGGACATATCCTGCATGTCATCCCTCCTCTCTCTCTCACCCATCCTTCCTGTCTAAATCTCTACTGTATCTGTCAATAAAATGAAAATATGAGTGGGACTGCCCCACTGAGGAAAAAAAGCTTAAACGTTTTAAAGTTCAAATGTATTTATTTATTTATTGTATTCCAACCTCTATCTGCCTTGACTCAGACTTCCTGTCTCTGACTTCCTGACTCAGACTTCCTGACTCAGACTTCCTGTCTCTGACTTCCTGACTCAGACTTCCTGACTCAGACTTCCTGTCTCTATCTGCCTTGACTTCCTGTCTCTCTTCCTCAGGGTTGAAGCAGCTCCTGGACGCTCAGCAGCTGTGTGACGTGACGCTGCTGGTGGAGGGGAAGAGGCTGATGTGTCACCGGTAGGCTAACGACTACCATGATATACGCACGGCTAAATGGAATGTTGACACATCTTTTCATATTACAGCTAGGGGGTGTATATATAACGTCACTCTGCTTCGCAGAGTGCCTAACCACCCCACTAGCTGTGCCGATATCCACGACATACCACGCCTTCTCGTTCCATAACGCTTAAATCTCTCATATCTTCTAGTACAGGGGTCGGCAACCCGCGGCTCCGGAGCCGCATGCAGCTCTTTTGCCCATCTTCAGTGGCTCCCTGTGGCTTTGACCACAAATGGAAATGACGATTATTTATTTTTTACGTTGCCGCGGTGTCTCTCCTTGAACTACAACTCCCTGCTTACGCTGTAATGTTGTACGAGGGCCAATAGGATTCGGATATGTTGGCACATGACTAGTATTTTGACTGGACCCAACATGAGACTGGATGTGAAAGGTTTTTTTCAAGAGTAGACCTATATCCACAGGGATTGACGAAGTACTGCGGCAGGCAAAGCAAGAAACTATCCACATTGTCTACAACTTTGTGGCTAGATTTATAGACGGACATCGGCGACGCACATCGATGACCGGGAGCTTCCCGATGAGCGCTATTTGCCTACTTTTAAATGCAAAAAGCGGCTTGTCTTTAGCTCAAACCGTTTCCGAATTATGGGGCCGGTTTCACAGACAAGGCTTAAGCCTAATCCTAGACTAAAAAACATCTTCAATGGAGATTTTACATTGAAAGTGTGATTTAGTCCAGGACTAGGCTTAAGCCTTGTCTCTGAAACCGGCCCATGAACTTCTAAAGAAGGTATGATATTTGGAAGCGCCGGCGTTCCTGTGGGTCTGAGAGGGTTTAACTTATAATAGTGAAAAGAGGACGAGGGAGGCTAGTTTTCATTTGGTACTGTAGTCTACAGTCTGTAGATTTGTCTATTTTTTGGCTGACGATCTCTTGGTTTGCTCACTTCCTCCGGATGAAATTACAAACTTATCCATATTTTTTCTCAGGCTAGTATAGCCAGATAAAAGTATCAACCCACCTGTTAAAAGGCACCAGAATACACGAAATTGCATCTACTCTGTTAAAAAAATGTGGGGGGGAACCCCCAGACCCCCTTTACGCTATCCTCGTGTTTCACTTTTGTAAAGCACAATACGTTTGCATTCGGTTGTATGCATATGTGCTAAGGCTTATGTATTTGTAGCCTACTATTTTGATAGTAGGCTAATATATAGACACTTACAGCATGTGGTGCCTTCATTATAAGGCTTATATAAGGCTTTACATTTTTTGCGGCTCCAGACAGATTCGTTTTTTTGTTTTTTGGTCCAATATGGCTCTTTCAACATTTAAGGTTGCCGACCCCTGTTCTAGTAGAACCACTGTGCAGAGCAGACCTCCAACGGTGCACATTATCAGGCAGAAAGGAATGTCACACATATTCTAATAGGCTCATGACTCATCTCTTCTTCTTTTTTTCTGAGTGGGGCAGTCCCACTCATATTTTTCATTTTATTGGACAGATACAGTGAAGACAGACAGGAAAGTAAGGAGAGGAAGGGAGAGAGAGAGAGAGGGCATGTCAGCAGGGCATGGGCCGGATTCTAACCCATGCCGACATGGGCATATGTGTGCACTGTAGACCGTGGTGCTAGACCACTGGACCACCCCAGGCCATGGTGCTAGACCACCCCAGGCCATGGTGCTAGACCACTGGACCACCCCAGGCCATGGTACTGGTGCTAGACCACTGGACCACCCCAGGCCATGGTACTGGTGCTAGACCACTGGACCACCCCAGGCCATGGTGCTAGACCACTGGACCACCCCAGGCCATGGTGCTAGACCACTGGACCACCCCAGGCCATGGTGCTAGACCACTGGACCACCCCAGGCCATGGTGCTAGACCACTGGACCCCCCCAGGCCATGGTGCTAGACCACTGGACCACCCCAGGCCATGGTGCTAGACCACTGGACCACCCCAGGCCATGGTGCTAGACCACTGGACCACCCCAGGCCATGGTGCTAGACCACTGGATCACCCCAGGCCATGGTGCTAGACCACTGGACCACCCCAGGCCATGGTGCTAGACCACTGGACCACCCCAGGCCATGGTGCTAGACCACTGGATCACCCCAGGCCATGGTGCTAGACCACTGGACCACCCCAGGCCATGGTGCTAGACCACTGGACCACCCCAGGCCATGGTGCTAGACCACTGGATCACCCCAGGCCATGGTGCTAGACCACTGGACCACCCCAGGCCATGGTGCTAGACCACTGGACCACCCCAGGCCATGGTGCTAGACCACTGGACCACCCCAGGCCATGGTGCTAGACCACTGGATCACCCCAGGCCATGGTGCTAGACCACTGGACCACCCCAGGCCATGGTGCTAGACCACTGGACCACCCCAGGCCATGGTGCTAGACCACTGGACCACCCCAGGCCATGGTGCTAGACCACTGGATCACCCCAGGCCATGGTGCTAGACCACTGGACCACCCCAGGCCATGGTGCTAGACCACTGGACCACCCCAGGCCATGGTGCTAGACCACTAGATCACCCCAGGCCATGGTGCTAGACCACTGGACCACCCCAGGCCATGGTGCTAGACCACTGGACCACCCCAGGCCATGGTGCTAGACCACTGGACCACCCCAGGCCATGGTGCTAGACCACTGGACCACCCCAGGCCATGGTGCTAGACCACTGGACCACCCCAGGCCATGGTGCTAGACCACTGGACCACCCCAGGCCTCCTCTCATATTTTGTAGTAGAACCACTGTGCAGAGCAGACCTCCAACAGTGCACATTATCAGGCACAAAGGAATGTCACACATATTCCTACTAAAGATAGGCTTGAATACTGTCTCACTTGAATGGATGCGTTGGTGTACTCGATCACTAAAATAGTACATGACATTTTAAAATACCACAATTAGTGGTGTGAACTGACAAAAAACCTGACAAAGATGCAACTGTAAGTATTTGTGTTGTTTGAGGCTGGCAGCCCGGCCCGGCATGTGGTGATTAGGTTTTCTAGCTGTACAAGTCGATATAAAACGGGGTTGTGGGAAATATCTGAACTGCGTTCCAAGCCACGCATTAATCTCTGTTATATAATTGGTTGATGACAACAAGCATTGTGATTGGCCAAGAGCTGTTAGAAGCTGTGATTTAATAACAATAATGTCATGGTTAAATCACATAATCTGATATTTCTATGCCGCAGTAGAGTTGTGTATCAGGTTTATTAGGAACACCAGTACATCTTGTTATTCATTCAGATGGTGTGATGGTGTGGGGAATGTTTTCTTGGCACACTTTGGGCCTGTTAATACCAATCAATCATCGTTTGAATGCCACAGCCTATTTGAATATTGTTGCTGCTTTTCAAAATCACATCAGGATAAGATAGTATGAAGCTATTTTGCAGAGAGTTTTCTCTCTCTCTCACCCATCCTTGTCATATCTCTACTGTCTCTATCCTCCTCTCTCTCTCACCCATCCTTCCTGTCACATCTCTCTCTCTCTTTCACCCACCCTTCCTGTCATATCTCTACTGTCTCTATCCTCCTCTCTCTCTCTCACCCATCCTTCCTTTCACATCTCTACTGTCTCTATCCTCCTCTCTCTCTCTCCCTCCCTCTCACCCATCCTTCCTGTCACATCTCTACTGTCACTATCCTCCTCTCTCTCTCTCTCTCTCTCTCTCTCTCTCTCTCTCTCTCTCTCTCTCTCTCTCTCTCTCTCTCTTTCACCCATCCTTCCTGTCACATCTCTACTGTCTCTATCACAATTTTTAAAATAAGATAAAATAAAAAGCCCCATATCAATCACAATAATGATTTTCCCATCTCCTTTCAGAGTCCTGTTGGCAGCGGTGAGCCCGTACTTCCGGGCCATGTTCACCAGCCCCCTGGTGGAGTCCCGCCTCACTGAGATCCGATTGGAGGAGGTGACCCCGTCCGTCATGGAGACCGTCATCCAGTTCGTCTACACCGGGGAGGCGGGGCTCTGCCTGGACACGGCAGAGGACCTGTTCGTGGCGGCCAATCGGCTTCAAGTGATGCCTCTCCAGGACCGTTGCTCTAGGTAACCGTAGTCATAGTTACTGGGTTGCGTTGGGTTACTGGGTTGCGTAACCTATTGTATATATCAGGATATCTAATATATATATCAGGTGACTCTAATGCTTTGGTCCTCATCGGGACATCGAAGTTCGGTGTTAGCAGGTTCACAAAACAAGCTGTGTTAGTTGACTGATGTGAGCGATGTGTCGTTGATTTTCAACAACGTGTAAATGTCTTCACATTTTTCAAAACAAAAGTCTGATCATTACATCGGATCCCGACATGAGGACCAAAGCATTAGAACGTGTCATGAATTGGAATTTCTCCAAAATACAGTTGGCACTTAGGAAATCATTTAGCTGTTAGAAGACTTATTTACAAAACCCCCCAAAAAAGTGAAGTGAAGAACAGATAATCTAAATCACTTTATTTTCTGAGTGGGGGCAGTCCCACTCATATTTTTCTTTTTATTATGATAGAGATAGTGCAGATATGACAGGAAGGATGGGTGAGAGAGAAAAGGGATGACATGCAGGATATGTCCGTGGCCGGAATCGAACCGGGAACCCTGCGGTTACCCCAACTAAGCACCCCATCTAAATCACTTTCTGTGTGTGTGTCTGTTCCAGGTTCCTGTTTGAACACCTCTCTGTGGACAACTGCCTGGGCATGTACTCCCTGGCCCGCTCCCACCACGACCAGCTGCTCCTCCGGGCCTCCCTGCGCCTGGTGGCCCAACACTTCCCCCGCGTGGCCCGGCAGAAGGACTTCCTCCTGCTGGACCCGGGCACCCTGGGAAGCCTGCTGGGGTCCGACCGCCTGGGCGTGGGCTCGGAGGCGGAGGTCTACGACGCCGCGCGCCGCTGGGCCGAACACCGGCCTCTAGAGCGCTACGCCCACATGCCGGCCCTCCTCCACCACCTCCGCCCGGGCCTGCTGTCCTCGGAGGAGAGCCGGCGTCTCTCCCAGGAGCTGGGCCCCGCGGGGGCGGTGGGCGGGGAGGGTCTCGGGGGTCCGCTGAGGCCCAGGGAGGGGATGTTCGAGAAGAAGATCGTCTGCGTGGACCTGAAGCCCAGAGAGGACGAGTCTCTGACGGAGAGGGACTTCACGGTGGATTGCTTCGACCCGCGCACGGGGAAGTGGGAGAAGCTGGCGGCCCTGGGGTCCCTGCTGTGCCCGGGGTGCACGGCGGTCGGGGGGCGCCTCTTCGTGGCCGGCGGGATCCTCCGGGGGGGGTCGGTGTCGTCGCTGGTGCACGAGTACGACGCCGTGCTGGACCGCTGGCTCGAGCGGCCGTCCATGGCTCAGCCCCGGGCCATGCTGGGGCTGCTGGGGTGCGGGGAGTCCCTCTACGCCCTGGGCGGCTGCAACCGGGCGGCGCTGCTGGACACGTGCGAGACCCTGGACCTGGCCTCGCTGCGCTGGAGCCCCGGACCGCGCTTGCCCTTACCGCTGCGCTCCTTCGCCTGCGCCGCCCTGCGCGGACGCCTCTACCTGCTCGGCGGGACCACGCTGGAGCAGAACCGCGCCGTGGTGCACGCGGGCGTGCTGGTCTACCACACGGCCACCGAGTCCTGGAGCCGCGTGGGGCTGGACTCGGGCGCCACGTGCCTGGCGGGCGGCGTGGCGGTGCGGGGAGGGGTCTGCGCGATCGGGGGCTACATGAGGGACGCCACTAAGTTCATAGACGGGAACTACACGCACCTGGAGCCGTTGGACGCCACCGGGCGGGTGCTGTTCTTCCGGGAGGGGCGGGGCTCCGTGGCGGAGCGGGAGGTGATGGGGGCGGTGGTGGCGGAGAGGGGGGGAGGCGGGGGAGGGGGTGGGGGGGCCGGCGGGGGGGGCAGCGACCGCGCCCCCAGTCCCGTGGTGTTCCCGGGGCTCCCCCGGCGGATCGCGGCCGGGGGGGTGGCCCGGTGGAAGCGGAGGATCTACGTTCTGGGCGGGGAGAACGGCTCGCGGTTCTACGACAGCGTGTACTGCTGGAAGCCCGGCTGGAGGAGCTGGGTGCAGAGGCGGGAGAAACTGCCGGGCGACACGGGGGGGGTCAGCCAGTTTGGATGTACCACTCTTAAGTTCCCCAAAAAGCACATCCTGTCACGACTGAGACTGGCCCGGGAGGACTGTAAACCTGATGACGAATGAGGATGAGGACGCGTAGCCTCGCCTGCTGCGGAACGAACTGAACGACCCGTTAGGATTTGTTTCAAGTTATATAGTTTATCCCGTTATTAAGACAGTACGAGGCAGTAAAAGATTCTTAGTACATTGTTCATTGTTTTTTTCGAAACGATTAGTGGCAATAGTTTGACAGGAGGACAGCAGCAACGACAACAACACATTTAAGGGGTTTTTAAAATGTAAAGCCCCATCGTTACTTGAGACCGCCAGTGGGGATTAGAAGACTTGCATCTGAATGTAACCACGGTATGCCACCACACAACACAATTATGTCCTTTATGACTTTTCTAATATTTGGAGTTAATTACTGTCAACCATTTTTTGTTTGATGTTAAAATTTGATGTTTAAATGGCTGAAGTTAATAAATAAATACATTAAAAAAACTGAGCGGATTGTTTTATTTCAGTTTCTGTGTTAGTAGGGTCATCATCAGAGACTCAAATGAACACCACTGAAAAAGTGAGTTTTTCATAATAGCGTTAGCCTCATAGCATAATTGCCCTAAGTCATGCTTCACTTGTGGTCAGCCGAGCCATCTTTGTATTTAGTGTCAAAAATGCCTATGTCAAAGAGATGACGTGGGCAGATAGTGATTTTAAGTAGTAGTCGTCCATTAGATTTGATTGACACATATCCTCAGTCTCCTAAAGAATCTGAACAATTTTTATTGCCGGGTATATTTGCACATACAGGAAATAGACTTGGTGAGGTTGGTGCATAACGTGATATTTTGATGACCGCTATGTTATCAAATGAATAAAGGAAACTTTGCTTACGGTTTTCTTTTTTTTTAAGTTATTTTTTCTGAGTGGGGCAGTCCCACTCATATTTTTACTTTTTAATGACAGATATAGTAGAGATTATGACAGGAAGGATGGGTGAGAGAGAGAGAAGGGATGACATGCAGGATATGTCCGCAGCTGGAATCGAACCGGGAACCCTGCGGTACATGGTCAGCGCTTAATCCACTACGCCACCTAAGTGCCCCTTGCTTACGGTTTTCTGATTATTGTCCCATGACTCGTTGACCCTTAACCTCTCTGGGCGACATCAGCAGACCTGTATGTCTGTTTCTTGTCAGTTTGTCCTTCTGACACTGTCAGTAACCATGACAACAACAATCATTAACCTGGGCTGCACACACACACCCACATTGACCAATGTGTAAAATGATAGATGGATAAATGTCCAGGAGGGAACTAATGATGTCCTCCCTTTTCATAATATTTATATTATGTCTTTGCAACCTCCTTTGGGTAACTCCTCCATAAGTAAATCTTATTTTTACTCCACTGTCTCTCAACATATCTATCTATCCAGTGTTGCAACACTGGGGATATGTTGATCATAGATCAGAGACCGTGAGGAGAATATGGAGAAGGAACAAACCCCCGGCAGGTAGAATGGACCGAAGGACCGTGATATGGCTCTATCTACTACTCTCGGGAGACATTCAGCTGAATCCCGGACCAGTCTCAACCAGGCAAGCTTCACGTTTAGCCAGAGAACAACAATACCTTTCCCAGGCAAATGTTACTAGCATAGACATTGTCGCCATTGTCGACAAACCGGTTAATTTGCCGGCAGCAGCAGACTTCCAGGATTCAGACGTGGCTAGCAAAACAATGGGTAGCTATGCTAATAACATTACCCCCCCACCTAACTTCCACCAGCTATCCAGTGAACACAGAGGCCTCCCCCACCCGGTGACGAACCCCCCCCTCCCCCCTCCCTCCCCCACCCGACGACGACCCCCCCCTTCTCCACCCGGAGACTCTCCAACGAAACCGTTGAACAATGGGCGCCCATCCCCCAATCCTCAACGTGACGATGACCAGAATGGTGGTGACTATTTCCAAGTCAAGGACATAAACTCTCTATTTGGACACAGCAGTAAGGGCCTGCATATTGTTCACCTTAATGTGAACAGTCTTGTGCCTAAACTGGACCAAATCAGAGAAATGTTCCATGACAGTAAGGTTCACATTTTGAGCTTCTCTGAGACCAAGTTTGATGAATCCATCAAAGACCCAGAGATTGAAATAGTTAACTACACAGTCATCAGAAACGACAGAAACAGGTATGGGGGTGGTGTCTGCATGTACATTCACAACGATATTATCTTTAACACCCGTGATGACCTGAATCGTGACAAATTAGAATCTGTTTGGGTTGAAATTATCTTTAACAAAGCAAAACCGGTGCTGGTTGGTACTATCTACAGACCTCCCGATCAGAATGATTTCTATGATATTCTTGAGGGGTGCTTGGATGACGTTGACTGTGTGGAAAAGATTCTTATTGGAGATTTGAACACGGACATGCTCAGAAATGAAGCATCCGTTTTCAAATCCTTCACTAGGTTTTCTGAATTACACGGTCTCCGTCAACAAATTACCAAACCCACTAGGGTGTGTATTTCTACTCAAACCACCATAGATCTCATTCTAACATCGGATGAGTCCAAAATCTCCAAGAGTGGGGTTATTGTATGTGGGCTAAGTGATCATTACATGATCTTTTGCACTCGTAAAAAACATAAACCCAAGGCTGGCGGTCATAAAACTGTAACCACTAGATCCCTTAAATCCTATTCTAGTGAGGCCTTAAACCATAAACTGGAGAATCAAGACTGGTTAGATGAACTAAAATGCACACAGGTTGAAGAGGCATGGCTAGGTTTCAAAACCAAATTCCTAAATATTATTGACAGTATAGCCCCATTTTTAACCACCAGGGTTAAAACCCGATCGGAACCATGGATGAATTCGGACATTCTAAATGCTATGAAAGTCAGAGACCTAAAATGCTCTGAAGTTCAAAAATGCAAATCAAAATTAGTGAAACACTTAAACGAAGATCACAAAACCCACTTTGAGAAAATTAAAAAACAATGCAACAAACTATGCAATCAGGTAATTACCATGACCAAATCTGCTAAGAAAGAATACCTCGATAACAAAATCGAAGAAAACTTAAACAAACCACGTGACCTTTGGAAGCTACTTAATAGCCAACTAGGTTGCAGTCAAAAACTCAAAACCAGGTCTACAAACATCAGCATAAAATCTGGTGATTCTCTCCTTACAGACAAGCTGGATGTGGCTAAGCGCTTAAACACTTTCTTTACAACCATAGCCACTAAATTAGTTAACAATCTACCACCCCACTCAGGGCGTTATGGTGTAGAGCACATCCGTGCGTTCTACAATAAACTGGGTGTACGCAATGATGATTTTAAACTCTCCATGGTGTCAAACGATGAGGTGTTTAAAAAGCTAGGCGCTCTACACTCAGAAAAGGCCACGGGCCATGACAATATTCCAGCCAGATTTCTAAAAGACTCAGCTGCCTCCATTACCCCAATCATCACCCACATAATAAACCTCTCCATCAAACAGGGACACGTCCCCCTTGACTTTAAAAT